>NC_135784.1:111109427-111409427 GCF_051106095.1 Pogona vitticeps
GTGCGGGCTTGGAGTTCTCTTCAGATTGTGACTCCATGCCAGGATTTTGCAGGAAGACAATACAGTATATACAGTACTTGCTTTTGTGTTCTTAATGTTTGTTTCCTGCTTCTTATTAGCCATTAGCCTCTGAAGAACTATCCTGCAAAACTCCAGCTCTGTACAAAGCACCTCCAGGCTTTTGGGAGGGAAAAATAAGGCACCGAAACTTAGTAGGGGCTATATCAGAAACCCTGGTACAAAGCAAGATAAAAGGAATATACTTTTGATGTTAGGGGAAGATCAGTGTACATTCAGTCTTTAGGACAATACAGATAGCGCATCTGCAAAAACCCTTAGTTGAAGGCCAGTCTCCCCTACAATAAATTGATGGCAAACATCAGTCTAATCTGGTGAGGAAGGAAACTTTAAGAACTATAGTTTGGAAGCAGAAGATTTAAGGAAACCATATCTCACATTAATCTATTAAAGTACCAAGATTTTAGGCAGAGGTCCTGTTTGCCCCTTCCATTTGAAATAAGACAAGAGGGGACCATCGAGAGGGCTTTCACTGTATAGTCCTGCCCTAGTTAGCCACTACTCCTGTAGTAAATGGGAGAAGAAATGTAGCCCCCAGATGTATCCTGGAACAGCCCATGCTCCCTTATTATTTAGACTGAGTCCCTGTCCCACCTGTTCTTTGCCACAGTTTTTTTTAAAGGAATCCATTCTATGTCTGATTAGTAATGGACATAGCAATGGATTTCCTTTTCTTTTGTAGCTCTTTGAGTAGCTCCTGAAAGCATAATCTGAGAGTGATTCCTCCCCCACCCACGTTTTTTCCCTTGCAGGAAAGAAGTAGAAGAGTGAAATGAAGCACTCTTGAAAGCACCCACAGGTTTGTTTCTCTTTCACGTGTGGGACAAAAGTCCAAGTGGGACCTCTTTCCTGGCAGGGACCCCAATGATGCCAGCAGGCTTCCAGCCCAGAGATATTATCTGAACATTTTGTTTTTTAATTTGACCTACATTTCATATTGTCACTATAGCATACAGTAGTATTTAGTATTTCTTTATGATAGGATAAGCTTATTAAATATTTTGACCCTCATTTACATCCTATTTTCCTAAACTTACAGCTCAGTTTCACAGCATGTTTTCCTCTAGAGAAGATCCTTGATTTAATTCTTAATATTTCCAGTTGAAAAGATCTCTGGAAACAGGATTTGGAAATACTTACTGATTGGAAAGTTGCTGCCAGATACAATAACCATTCCTGGAATAGATAGGTTAAACAGTTTAACTTTATGTGAGGTGCAGTTGGGAATACAGTAGTTACTTTTTGAGAGAAGACTCCCTGGAAAAGACCCTGATGTTGGTAAAGTGTGAAGGCAAGAGGAGAAGGGGACAACAGAGGATAAGATGATTGGACAGTGTCATCGAAGCAACCAACATGAATTTGACCCAACTCCGGGAGGCAGTAGAAGACAGGAGGGCCTAGCATGCTCTGGTCTATGAGGTCACAAAGCATCGGACATGACTTAACAACTAAACAACAACAACAACTTTTTGAAGAGATTCTGGGAGTTGTGGTCCAAAAAGGAACTTTCCCCATCTCTGGCTTATCTTTATGCTTCTACTACCTTACCAGAGGGGTAGGCAATTCCATGGGTTTTGGGACCTACAACCACCAGAACACTTCAAGATACGCCATTCCCTCCCATGCTGCCACCACTGATTAGCAGTGCCTGTACGGGTGCAGTGTCCTCCCACACCATGGAGACCTGTGAGATTGTAGGGCAGGGCAAAACATCTTTCCCATTTGCTAAATAAACCAGGAAGGGAAAGCCCAAGCCTTTATGGGCAGTTTGGATAGATGGAGCAGCTGATAAAAAGAGTGGATATAAAAACAAGGGTCAAGGGCCCCATTTGGTCCATGAGCTGCATGGGTGATTTAACTGTTAACAAAACAAACAGGTGCTTGGGGAAAACAAGAAGGCACATCAGCAGGTAACACCCAATTCTTTCTGAAAGCTTTGATATAAATTGGCTAGACTAAAAATGAAAGATATAAAATTTAAGTAATGTGAGTTACAACTAGGGATATTCTTCACATTTCCTTCACATTCCCATTTGTGTCCCACAAGGCTAAATAGTGCCACTTGAAGGGACAAAGTTTCTTCCTGTATGAAAGGATTATAAATCCTTGTAGAGGGAGGCTCTATAGACTGTGCCAGACTTCCAGAATCAAGACATTTTAGTATGAGGTATCTCTGTTAGTGTGAAGGAAGATAACAGCCTTTGTAGCAGACACGTTTACTTTAAAAATCTATGAGCTAAATATCGCAGAGAAGAACCACACAGAACTCAAAGTGAAGTCAGAACTTCTCTTCACGATTTATTTTCAATTACAAAGGATGTTGCATACATTGATGAGTTTGTAACTGAATAGAAGTGCTTGGGCTCAAGGGTGACAGAGTAAACAAATAAAATTTAATTGTGCCTCTTTTTTAAAAAAAAAAGAAAATTACACAACATTAAACATTATAAAATTTTCAAACAGATCATGCTTTTAAAAGAGAATTTGTTTTTCTAAACAGAAAAAAGACCTTCAATACATTTGTCTGAGCTTCAGATGGTAATGGATTACATAATATTAACAGCATTACAAATATCTCAAGCATAGGAAGGTCATCATAGTTGTTAATATGCAAGAGTTTGGGTTGTTGTTGTTTTTTGCCTTTCAAAAGTTTTGCTGTGTTTGCATACACCATCAACCTTGTACCCTAACTCTGAACCCCCTTCCTTTGAAATACATGTCATTGACTTAAGAGGATCAACTTCACAGTTAAATATGCTTAGGACTGTAGACCCAAATATGTTTTTAACTACAATGTATGGATCAAAAGGGTTTTCAGTCTCTTTGAGGCAACTGCCAAAAGTGTGAAAACTCAATTTGTAGAATATATTGCCCATAACAATGATAGAACATTATGATTTTTCATTTCACAGAAGACTAGTAAGAAAGGAAAAGTTGCTATTGCTCTAAAAGTACAAACCAACGTTGAATCCCTTGACAAGCATGTGTGATTGGATCCTATCTCATATTGTACTAAGAGCAGAGCTTCTGAAATTACTGGGACTTGGGTTATGCATGACTTCTCTTTAACTGTTCAACAAACAAATAACTAATTTTACTTGGTATGGTCAATCCACTGTGTGCTCTATGTTTAAGGAACATACCTATTTAAAATTAAAGGTCAAAGGCAGTAGCAGTTGTTACCTAGAACAGAAAACAGGAACCTGTATGTTTAGAGGCATCTTAAGATACTGCAATAAAAATGAAAGAGTTATCCCCATTACTCCACATAAAGGTAGTTCAGGGCTAATCTTGCACAAGAGAAATATTTTTTTTGTTTCACACTATTTACCAAGGTCTTATCTTGGCTTATGTTTTATCCAGAAAGACTGAGGTTACAGCCTTGAATACAAATAACATGAAAGTCAAGTTTGATCCAGATAAAATTAGGGCTTGCTTCAAAAAAGTGTGTTTAGGATTTGGGACAAAAATGTGCAATGAAGATGCTCTTGTGGAAGTCTGTGAATATCTTTAGAGACTAAGCATCACATTGCACAGAACATCTTTCTACCCGGTTATATCATTTGGTGGAAATTAAAGGAATGGAGAACACTTCAAAAAAATCAGTGAGATCCAATGAAGTTCAGAATCCTGTGAAGGAAGTATGTGGTAAAGTGCCATTTCTGCAAATGTAGACACAGCATTCCATTTATATTGGAAACATCCCTAAGTGTATTTCTCTCCATGTGGTAATGCCCTTGAATGCATTTTTTTAAAAGAAAGAATCAGTTTTCAGATTCATAACTGATTGAAATGTCTTTGCACAATCCCTCAGGTAAGACAAAACAAAATAAAACAAAGACAAAAAGTAAAACAAAAGACAAATTCAGCTACACAAAAATGTAGGTTTCCATCTGATAGCAGGCTAAGCTAGATGCTTCCACAGCTAAAGCCTTATCTTCACAAAAGGAATCATGATTGGGCATGAATGAAATTCAGGTCTGAAGGCCTGAACTTCTCTATTATGTATTTGATTGTGCCTCAACAGAATTCCAGGAAGACTGCTAAGTAAGTCAAGGAACAGACTGGCTATACTATTCTGCTGAAGGCAACTTGTAAGAAAACCCATCAAAAACAGGTAGGAGGCTATTATTTTTAAAACTAGCCATACTGAACAGACTTACAATAAGAGAAACAATACATCAGTTATTGACATTTGTGAATAAACAAGCAGATTTATTAACAAAGGCAAACATTAGAAAAATGGTACAGATTTAAGTGAAACCCACACTGACAGTACGGTATTTGAAAAAAAAATGTCTGTTGCTTTAAGATTATTCAAGAAACCTTAGTCTGTTATAGACTTAGTATTTGCTCTTTCCCACTACATTTCCATCTATAAGTTTAAAAATAAATTACTGACCAGAAAAAAGAACTTTGTATACCTGTGCCCAATTCCTACAACAATGTTCCTGTTTGCATTGACTGGAGAACGGAGTGGAAAGAGCTAGACTTTAACTAGCCAGAAGACTAGCACTAATGAGCCCCAAAAAGTTAAATATCAAGATGTGCTTGATAAATCTGAGAAAAGGCAGAGAAGCTTTTGTACAATGTAGTGGAGTTACTATAAAAATTCCTATCTTTGAAGACCATTGAAAAATTGGTCACCCTACGCCAGTACAAACTAGCAACACAACTTTAAATCAGACCTATTTGAAGTTCCTTCATGATGCTTTTATTGTAGTTTGCTTCCAAAAGGGGTCAAGGGTTTAAGGAATCCTGGGGAATGAAAAATAAACTTGGTTCTAATATACAAGTAAGGCACAATATAAAGCCACATCATAATCTGTCAATGGATAAAATGGGTAAAGGACAAGAACCATACATGGTACGGAGCAAGTAGATCATTTTATCTGCTCAAAAACAGAAGTGTGGCACTCAATTTCAAACTGACAAATTTGTAGCAAGAGCATGCTTTAATATGGAAACAAACTCTAAAGCATCCAGTGTATGAAAGAGAGTCTAAGACTTCTTTTAAAAAATAAGGTGTATAATCGGTTTTGGATGACATTAGAATATTCACAATGCCTACACTCAGAAAGTGACCAAAGACTTCAATAAGATCCACATACCATGTATGAACACTGAAAATCTTTAGAGAGCTCCTTTAAAGATAATCATCCAAAATGCATGCCACAATTTCTCCAAACAAAACATGAACATTTGGTTTTTTTTAAAAAAAAATATTTGTGATAATTATACACTAAACGGATATTTAATGACACTAGAGGAAGCAGATTGTTACTGGCATTAAAAGTACAACCATTTCTAGACTGTTTTAAATGCCACAGAGTCCCCTGGTTAAAATGTAAAGCTGCACAGCTTGCCTATGTCATCTTTACAATAAGGTTAAACCAGCAAAGGTCTTAAATTTACTCTACATTTTACTGCCAGGTTTTATTTAGATCAAGTATCGCTGCAGCATTCTGACCAGCCCAGAGTTAGCAGCAAATGGCAGGAATCATATAAAATGCAATATCTTTTTTTTCTTTTTTAAACAAAGTGCTTTTCTAAGATATACATACATACTGTATATAAATAGATACAAAATAAAGTGTCACCATTAAAAAGCTCAACTATTTAAAAGCTTTCAGACTATAACTTAATACATAGAAAACACTGAAATGCAAGGGTATGGAATCTACTAAAAAGATTCAAAGTTTCTTCCCCCAATGCTAGATCAAAATCATGTTCTGGTTTTCAGACATGCACACAAACACACAAAAGCGGTAAAAGTGATATTAGCTCAGAAAAGCCTGAACTACTACAAAGGGGATATCCTCTTTTACTGTCAGTCTAACTTGCAAAACAAATCCAGACAGCAAAACCCTATCATGTTGCAGAATATATCCTTTCCATGCTCTTCTGACACAGTGTCAAAATTTTAGCATGAACAATTTTCAAACACCATTTTATCAATGCAACATTATTTCAAACAGGTACCTGTAAAATACACAAAAGAAATAGCTCTACAACCCAAATCCAGACATATCTCTGATTTTCCAGCATTTTTTCAGGCCTGCAGGACACACCATCACATTTTTAAAAGGCCTCTGCTCTACCATGACATGCAAATTTCTGCTGATGTTTTGCAAATACTTCAGATATTTTTAAAATAGTAGATGGCAAAAAGCAGCAGAATATAGAAAGAGAGGGGGGGAAGGCTTTGGGGTGGTACAGCTCTGTAGTGGTATGCTGGCCTTCCCCAGTCTTTCAAACCTTTAACCAAAAAAAGGGAAGAAGAAAAAAAGGAAACAAAACATTGCTTGTGCATATAGCAATGAAACAGGCCCCAAACCTCCATTTAGGAGCAAAGAATTACACTACAACAAGTATGTAAAAAGTGGGCTGGGGTGGGGGAAACCTTCATGAGATTTTTGCACTTGCTAGGAGCTACATCTAAATTATTTGGTATCCTTAGTAAACAGTGTTACATAGTCATCTATATATCAAACAAAGGGGAGGAAGGCATTCATGAAACCAGATAATGATCCTGTCTTGACAAAAACAACTCTCTTACCAAGAGATAAAGCTTTTCATTGGTACTTTTAACACTGACTAAAAGCAGACTCTCATGAGCCAAACTGCACGGACATTTGTATTCCCCCAGTCATTGAAACTACGAGTTAACAATAAGTCACATAGAAGTTTGAAGAAGCTAGTTGAAATATCTGTACAAAAATATAAAATCTATAAATTCTTCTCTTTTTTTTTTTAGCCTGTGTTGATCCTTGGAAACATCACATGCACAATAATACAACAACTGGAAAAGTGGCAACTAAGGAATTAGATATTTGTAGCTCTTCTTTCTTTACATATATACACATTGCAATAAAAATAATTTTATTTTGGTTGTTTGGTGGAAGTATACTACAAGCTAAATTTTTAATTCCCAAAGTTGACCTCTAGTTTACCAATAGCTCACTAAAATTCAAATATATTAAAATTTCTACCGTAAGTGCAGAAAACAAGAATTTACAGCCTTCTAATGGCCAAGTTATCTACTATGAAGCGAACTAGAACAGCAAAAAAAAAAGTTATATATGAATGCTCCTTCTGTAGATAATTGGACCCAAAGAGAAAGAAAGAAATTCACAGTTCAGTAAGATCCCTAACCCTGACCTTTTAAGTTTTTTTTTTCTTTTTATACATTCAGTACAGTATCATGTAAGCTGTGCAAAACTTTACTTAAACTGGCAGTTTGCCATATCAGTTGCATTTATCTTTGGTACAAAAATAAACAATCGCATTAATGTGCAAGTATTTGTTTTCTTCCGGCTAAGTACCGAAAATGAGTTTTCTAGAGCCATCTTTTATACAATACATAGACTCTGTGGCATATCTACATTTTCAACATATTCCTATATACATTCAAACATTTGTAAGAGCTGGAACAAATACATTAAAACCCACGAGGCCATCTATACAACTCCTCCCCATGAGGGTTTCTCATCATTCAAAGTCTTTTTATCATTTATAGTTTTACACTTCTCCCCGCCCCCAATACAAGGCACAAAGAGTATACATTTTTTCTTACTTGCACAGACATTTAAATACCGTATCAAGCCCAGAAAATTATACTTTTTATATGGCACACTAGCTTTCTTGCCAGGTGTGCTATGTACAAGTTATGGTTGCAAAGAAAACTTACTGTTTTATTTAGAACATAAGAGCAATAATTCTTGAAAAGAAACTTGAGTTTATATTTTTATTTTACTTAGAGCATAAACCTGCTTTAATGGTTGGCATTTTCCTTGATTTTGATTTGGAAAAAACATGTTTTGCTCCTACATAGGCTATATAATCCACTCCTAGATGACCTTAATTTGAAGATGAATTATGTACTCATCACATTTATGCCAGAAGCAGGTTTAAAACTTTAAGATTTATGTTCCAAAATGCCATTAAGCATTTTATATCATGCTTTCACTTATCTTACTACATTGTTATAAGAAAAGAAACAAAATGATGGAACTTAAAACTGTGTTTTCTATAATGCTAAATTCACATGCAGACCAGAATTAATTTTACAATGTAGTACATGACACAGGCAAAACTGTGACGAAAAAGGATGAGTGAAGTGACATCTACTAAACTTTTGATGTTGGTATTCGCAGCCCTACAAGACCGCCTGTAGGATCTCCTTCTGCTGTTTTTTCTAAAACTTGATTCACAAATTCTGAAGTTTGTCCAGATACAGGTGGTCCTGGAAGAATTAATGAAACACATTTTCAGAATACCATTAAGAAAACAGGTGTTCCCTGATCCCTTTTCATTAATTCAAGGTACTTGGTAGTGCTAAGCACATTTTGAGAGGGATCAGTTCTATGATGGTAGCACTTAAAAGAATCAGAAACAATTACAGAAACAATGGACAATACTGTATGCTTATCAACTCTAGGAAATGGATTAGAAGCAACAGTCCAATTGCTAATTAAAAACTGAAGGTGACCTCAAAACCTAAGTTGTATTAATAATGAAAAGAAGCAAAATATATAAGTACAAAATGAGAAAGACAATGAAAGCATAGTCTAGAAAAATTTAGGAAATAAATTTGGCTCCTCTGAGGTTTCCTCAAGAACACTGAAAGTCTGCTAACATCTTATTAGCAGTTCTTTGTCTTCAACCAAGCATCAAAACATAATCTCCCATTTTTCCATTCAGGGAATATAGCAAGGTATCAGTTCAGTGTGTTGTGCATTACTGAAGAGGATATAAAGTAAGAAAAAGCCTTAAGAGAAGGAAGAAAATAGATCAGTAGATGATCTGCAGATGATATAGGCAGGCATTCAAACAGATTTTCCAAACTGGGGAAGCCTCCTCTACTACATCAGAGTTATTTCCTTCTTGGCATATGGTCCTACCTGAACTATTTCCTTTCCCTAACAAAGGAAGGGTAGAGAAAGGAGTGGACCTTGCTCAAACATCACCATTTGTGTGTGTGTATAAAAAGTAAAAAACAAACAAAAAGAGTATTTTTCAGGTGTACATGGAGAAAAGAGGAAGTACAGGTTATTTACCTGTAACTGTAGTTCTTTGAGTGGTCATCCATGAATTCACACACATGGGTACTTCTACAGCTGCATAGACAGTCTCAGGGACATTCTAAACTTTCAACCCCTCCTCTCAGCTAAAATGCTAAGATGCACACTCTATGCACAAATGCTATGAGTACAATAGTGTTTTGAGATTTTTGTTACTTGCCATCAGTCAAAAATGACTTACAGTAACTCTAATAGGGCTTTCAAGCTTATGTATAATATTTAAAGAATATTTTTACCAGTTCCACACTCCCAGTTAGCTTCCATGATTCACTAGGAATTCAACCACAGGCCTCCTGAGTCCTAGTCCATCACTCTGTCCACTACACCACACTGGGTATCCCTCTTTCAAGATTTAGAAACACTAAAATGATGGAAATCCTACATCTCTTCCTCTTTATCAGTAATATTGCACTTGATGCTTACTTACCAAGGGTGTCTTTAATAAATATGTCGAGTTTCTGAGCCATATTGGTTTCTCTGTCATCTTTAGGACTCTGAACTCTAGTCACAATTTCTTGTTTGATAGAATTTATCACAAACAGCAAATTATCTATAGGCAGAAAAGACCAAGCAACAGCATAAGCCTATACAATGTAATTCTTTTGGAAAGGAAGATTTGTATTGTTCTTTGTATGCTCTGTTTTAATTTTATTGATCATTGTGTTTTATCACAATGCAAACTACCCAGTTTAGTGCATCACACTAATAGGGTGGTATATAGATGGACAGATAAACAGACAAATAAATAAGACTATTCAAGTCTACTCTTTATTTAAAAACATCTCTATACAGCCCTTCAATGCAAAGTTTCCAGGGCACCTTACAGCAGCTAATATGAACATAATAGACCCATGAAGGTAAAGCTAAGAACAATAATAACAGGGGGAAAATACAATGTAGACTGAAAGTCTGGGAAAATACAAAGGCACATAAAATATATAAACATGGGCAGCAGATGTGTCTCCCTGAGAGGTGCATTCCAGAAGAGAGATACCATGATAAAACGGCCGTTGACCCAACTGTTAGCTGCCAAAAGCCATTTCAAAAGTCTGATCATCTTTAGAGCATTAACTTTTAATATTACTGTTATAAAACACATGATACTATTTCCCGTAGAGAGAATACTCTGCAAGCTATATGTTTGGATTAGTGGCTTTTAAACCTCAGGAAAGGAGGGTGCATATAGGATCAGACAATATAGTTACAGAAAACAACTAGGCTTCAAGGTCTTGATCACCAACCACATGTAGTTTTTGCAAGAAAAAACACTACTAATTAAGGCATTTTCTTCCTTAAATAAAGGCTTACCGTATTCAGTATTGAGACCCCAAAGTTTTACTTTGTTGGCTTCATACTGTGCTTTCTTTTTCAGTCGGCAAGCCCTGTAATGGTAATGAGACAAGGAAAAAACAAAATGAGAATAGCCAACACATTGTATCAAAGTTGCATTAAAAAATTCACCATGCAGGTCTTCTAGTCAGTGCTTCACAGTTTTATGTTGTAAAGTGTAACTGCCCAGACACAATGAAAAATCTTACTTTAACACACATTTATCCTTTCAGTAGCACAATCATACAGTATTCCTCTTCAAGCATTTAAGGCCATTATAGAATATTACAACAACTATAAAAATTTACTCAACCTAAATGTGCTTATCAAAAAGACCCCCCCCCAGTCGGCAGGGCATATAAACAATTAGGAACTTAGTTAATTAAAAACTCATTACCTAGAAGCTAGCTTGTTTTTTTCTTTCCTTGACCTTGGCCTAGCTGTTAATGGAAGTTCGCTGACTGGGGTCAAATCACTGATCACTTTATTAAGCTTCCTCAGTTCATTTCCAATCTGTAATAATTTTCTGGGGTTAGGTGTCAGGTCTTCTACATCAGTCCTCCGTGACTTCTTAACAGCATATTTTCCTATTTAAACACAGATACAAGTAGGTGATTTGATGGGTTGCAAGAAGACATTCAAAGTACAGAAATATTATTTAGTTTACAGTCCCCCATGCTTCCTTCATATTTATTTTCATTAGAATACATAAACTAAGTCAGGTTTGTATGGATTTTAAAGATACTATAGACCCAGACTGGAAACATAACATTGGTGCAAAGAAAAATATAACTGAAAAATCTGCAGATGCAAGGTGGACAGCCAGACAGAATGACGGCCACTTCATTACGTATACATTGTGCTGCTGTTATACTGCACAGTTTGGAGCTTTCACATTTACGCTTTAATGGTAAGAAGGTTTAGTGCTCAAAATGACCATCAGCACAATGAAAAGTAATATAAAATATTTGTTTTGTACCCTAATCCAAATTGAGATCTAGAAATGTTGGCCTTACTCACAAGGGTGATGAAAACCAGTGCCACCAGAAACAGAGGGTGCCAGATAGAAGGGGAACTATCACCTTTGCCACAAACAGCATGACTGTCTTGTTCTGATAGTCAACCACATTGTCATCCCAGTACCACTGTCTCTGTAAATTACTGCAGGTATGATGAAGGAGATAAAAAACCTATGCATAACTACTTTGTAAAATTAGCAGGAGCTAGCTGTGCAGAAGAGGCATTAGAATGGTACCAAACAAAAAACTTCAGCAACTACATTTCTCAGTGCTCCCATGTCTCTTTAAAGTAAGTTCAAGTTACCGCTTTTTCAGTTGTAAGTCACAGCTCAACCATGACAGAGACAGATTGAATAGCTTAAAGAACATCTTCCTTGAACAAAGCCAGAATTTTCTACAAGTTTTAGAAATAGCACCCATGCATACTAGAAAGCAACTTCATCTACATAGGAACTGTTCTTACCATGATGCAATCCATTTTTCTGATACATATTGCTTGGTAATGTGTCTCTATTCCACTCTGAAGGCCTCAACATTCTCTCTTGCTGTGATGGTGTCAGTTGCTCACTATATTCCCAGAAATATCTTCGCTTGCCTCTTTTTCGACAAGATATTGCAGTCATATCTTTCAAGTCCTCTACAGAATCATTTTCATATCCTAAAAATACATAAATAAGTTGTTTCAAAGTTTTCCATATTAAGATGGGCTGAGATGGACAGAAAAGACTTCAATTATAAGAGGGAAGAATATAGGGAAATAGGAGTTGGAAATTTGCTAATTTGTTCAATATTTAAGCTGTTCTTCAGAGCATTATGTAAGCTTTTTGACCTTATTTGTCAATCCACCCATAAAATGACAATTTCATTTACCAAACAACATTTTATTGGACATACTTTATTTACTGTTACAAAATGAAAGCCTACAAGCACTCTGAAGTTGCTGCTGAAACATTGCCAATGTAACCACCAGACAAAACAACCTTTCTCCAGAACAGAACATTGAGAGCAAATTGTGAAAAATGCTATTTACTGTGTAACCACTAACTGCTGTTGCAAAACTGTCACATGTTTCATCCGACACATGTTCTCTAGCTGCACAGCTTTGGGTGGCGCTAGATTCCCAACTGGAATCTAGAGCCAGCTTCAATTCCTTATCACTTCCGCCTCCATTTCAGCTACTAATTTCCTCAGCTACTACTTTACTTTTTTGCCCTATATATAAGGCAAATGCTCATATGTAAGCCAAAAAATGCACTGCAGAGATAGGTACAGAGAAAAATGTAAACTGGAGCCAGAGCATAGTTAACTTATAATATTTTCAGCTCCATATTACAGAGACCGCTGTGGCACTTAAGTCCAAAGAACTAAGTTTCTACTCATCATTACATAGCAACCTAAGACTATCATTCTCTAGTCTTACACTGATGAGCTTTGATCGATTGATTTCTACCTCGCCCCTCTAGACAGAGTCCACTCGGGGCAGCTTACAAACAATTATAAAACATCATAAAGTATGATCATATAAAAACATTATCATTACTATCAAAATATGGCATAAAACAATCACATGATTAAATCAACAAATTTAGAAATTCAAGATGGAGGAAAAGGAAAATTAAAGAGGAAAATTATTCAAGTGTTGACTGGAGGGAAGGCCTGCCTAAAGGGCCAAGTCTTTAAATGACTCTTAAAAACATTCAGCGAGGGTGCCAGGGTGATTTCCGACAGCAAGGTGTTCCATAGTTGAGGGGCCACTGCCGAGAAGGCCCGGTTTCTTGTTCTTTCTTTCCGGGCCTCTCTTGGTGTTAGGCCCCTCAGCCGTCTTCCCTGGCTAAAACGGGTGATGGGTAGATCTAGGTGGGAGAAGGTGTTCTGCCATGTATCAAGGTCCTAAACCGTTTAGGGCTTTATAAGTCATCATTAACACTTTGAAGTGGATGCAGAAACGAATGGGAAGCCAATGCAAGGCGGCTAGGGTGGGAGTGATATGCTGGTATTTTCTCATTCCAGTGAGAAATCTGGCCGCCGCATTTTGCACCATTTGAAGTTTCCGCAACAACCTCAAAGGTAGCCCCACATAGAGTGCATTACAGTGGTCTAATCTCAAGATTACAAGCGCGTGGACTAGAGTGGTGAGCGCCCCAACATCAAGATAGGGACGCAGCTGGGCAATCTGCCGCAGATGGAAATAGGCGGAGTGGACCACTGATGCCACCTGGGTCTCCATGGTGAGCGCCGGGTCCAGATGTACTCCCAAGCTGCGAACCTCACTTTTTGTGGTGAGAGTCACCCCCCACAAAAGAGAGGGAGTTTCCCAAACCGCAGATGGAGGGGCCACCCACCATCAGGACCTCTGTCTTGCCCGGGTTCAACCTCAGCCCATTCTCCTGCATCCACCGCAGTACAGCCTCCAGGCAGCGCTCAAGGGATGGGACGGCATCCACTGAGGAAGGTGAAAAAGAGATGTAGAGCTGTGTGTAATCAGCATACTGATGGCACGAAGCCCCACACCCCCTGATGGCCCCTCCCAGCAGCCTCATATAGATGTTAAACAGCATTGGAGAGATGATCGAACCCTGCGGAACCCCACAATTGAGGCTCCACTGGGCTGAAACACTCTCTCCAAGCTGGACTCGCTGAGGGCGGTCCTCCAAGAAGAAATGGCACCAGGCAAGTGCCTGTCCACCGATTCCTAACTCTGAGAGTCTCCCCAGGAGGATACTGTGGTCGACAGTATCAAAGGCTGCTGAAATGTCGAGGAGGACCAACAAGGACATATTGCCTCTGTCAGCCTCCCTCAACAGGTCATCCAACAGTGCGACTCGTGCCATTTCCGTACTGTGGCGCGGCCTGAAGCCTGACTGAAATGGGTCCAGGGCATTGGTTTCATCCAAAAGAGCCTGCAGCTGATTGGCCACCACCCTCTCCATCACTTTGCTAAGGTAAGAAACATTGGCGACGGGCCTGTAGTTCCCAATGTCGTCCGCCACCAAATCTGGTTTCTTCCTAATTGGCCTAATGAGTGTCTCCTTGAGTGCAAGAGGAACCCTGCCCTCAAGGAGAGACCCATTAATTATTGCAGTGGCCCATTCAGTTGTTATAGGCCTAGCTGCTTTGATTAGCCAGGCTGGGCAAGGGTCAAGGGAGGAGGAGGAGGCCCGACAGCGATCAAATGCTTTGTCCACCAAATCTGGTGTCACAGGCTGAAAGAGTTCAAGTCTCATCGGGCAAGGCAGAGCACTGGAGATCTCTGCTCGATCCACTGTATTTAAAAAAGGAGAGAGATCCCGGCTGATGGTCTCCCCTTTAGATTTAAAAAATCTAAATAAATATATAATATATAATATATAATATATAAAAATCTAAATAAATATATAAAAAGGGGGGGGGAAGAAAAAAAGATTTAAAAAATGATGCAAATTGGTCAGGTGAGATATTAGTGGGAGATCCATCACCCAGACCAATTCTGGATAGATCGCGAACTATACGGAAAAGTTCCACCTGCTGATTTGAAGCTTCGCTTATCCAGTCAGCGAAGTGTGATCATCTAGCAGCCTTCACCTTTGCCAGGTAATGGTTAGTTGCGATCCTAACAGCTCTCTTATTATAATCCATCGGTTTGTCTCTCCAAGTGCACTCTAGCCATCTCCTATTTTGCTTCATAGCTCGTAGTTACTGATTATACCAGGCCCCTGGCCGAGCTCTGCGACGGAGAGGGCGTTTAGGAGCGATCGTGTCTATGGCCCTAGTTGTGGCAGCAATCTAGCCGTCAACCAGAGCTTCGACAGGAGCGCCAGACAGATCAGCTGGAATCCCTCTTGTTGTATCCTGGAATCATAATGGATCCAGTAACCTTCAAGGGCGGACCATCAAAATAGGTCCATGCTCCCTGCAGGGAGGGAGTGCCACTAAGAGGTTACATTTTATTAGGTGATGATCTGACCATGACAAGGGGACTGACACCAGGTCAGTCACCATCAGACCACGCTCACTCTGCTCGATGGAAAATACCAGGTCTAGCATATGGCTGCCCACATGTGTGGGACCTTTGATATGTTGGGACATGTCCAAGGAAGCATGGTTTCCAAGAACTCAAGAGCTGGACCAGAAACCCCTGCCTCCACATGGATATTGAAGTCACCTAGGACCAAATGCCTCGCGGACTCCAACAGTGCCGCAGAGACAAAGTCCGCCAGCTCTGGTAGGGAGATGGTTGGGTCGCGGAGAGCGTGGTAACCCAGCAAGATCCCAATACCATCCCTGGCCCCAACAAACACGTGGAGGGCCTCCAGACCTGGCTTCACCACTGAGGAGCACCTAGTAACCTCTATAGTGTTTCTATAAACAATGGCTACTCCCCCCTCCAGTCTGCCTTGGTGCTGGACTGCGTAACCAGGGGGACAGGCAAGGGTCAGGGGAACTCCCCCTTCCCCGCCTACCCAAGTCTCAGTTATACACGCCAGGTCTGAATCCTCCTCCAGAATAAGATCTTAAATAATCTGGGATTTATTGGGCACAGACCTGGCATTCAGCAGCACCAGTTTTAGAGTGGAGGACCGGCTGATCTGACTACCGCAGGATTGGCAGTTGGTCACAGCCCCAGAACAGTGAACAGCCTTAAAACATCTGTTCACTGTTCTTCTAACACGAGTAGGGGCTGCACCAATGCCATATCTCCCTCTACCCATAATCACCCAGATGTTTGAGAACACCACCACCCCTGCTGGGGAGGCAAGCCTTCCACTCCACGTCACAAAGAAAAAGAGTGTATTTATACATACATGAATGTTACACACACATAGAGAGCTTATAGAACAGATGCATCAAGTAATTTTAATCAGTATCTGTTCAGACAGAAATAGTCTGCTTTTCATCTAGCAAGCATCCATGTCAATGCAAAATATAAGTTAAACTGAATGATGTCTGTATAACATCTCTTATTTGAAGGGCTACTATTCTTGACTGATTTTATTCCAAAAGTGTAACAGAAATAATAAAATGTTTAGAATTAACAAATCAGTTTATCTCAGCACTCAAAATGAGGCAATAGCATTTACCAATAACAGTAACAGACGGTATTATATCTTCTTTGGGGATTCTATTGCTCATTCATGCAATAAAATGCCTTTCTCGCCATGTAGGAAAGTTTCATTATGCATTCTTCATTATTTCTGGATAATGAGCATGGCATGTGTTATTGCCAATAATCACTTGGACCTAACAAATGAAGTAATATATTTTCTCTTTCAAGAGGATCAAGTAGCAACATATGTATTCTGTTAAAAGCTCACTCAATATGATCCTTCCAATTAGTTCTAGGTTACATCCTAAAGTTAGAGAAGACTGTTGCAAAAAAACATGGCTATGTTCTAGGCTCCTTGCCTTCACCATAGGCATGGATGTCTGCTAATTAAAACACAGATTCTTTACTTATGAATGGGCACTGTCTGTGGAGTTACATTACAGTGCTAGACTTCCACAGGCTTCATTACCTGGTTCAGAGAAAGTATCACTGATGTCATCATCTTTATCATCTTCATAATCTTCCTCTTCTTCATCATTTTCAGACAGTTCATGCTCACTTCCAAACCCTTCATCATGGTCTTCATCCTCCACCTCATCCTCATCTTCATCCTCCTCGTCAGGATCAGCTTTGCTTGCCTGCTCACCCAAACTGTCAGCGACAAAGAGAGAATAATTATGTTCTTCTTTTTTCTGTGAAGGATCAGAAACAGAGGTGCTGGCAGAGAGGCTGGTCTCCTCAGCAACGAGTCGCGGGACTGCCTGGGATGGAGTAAGGAGCAGCGCTTGAGTCTCTTTGAAAGGCAACACAGGAGCACTGGGACTCTGGAGGGAGTCAGTCCCTTTCCGCTCTTGCTTCTTTGCTACAGCTCCACAGTAGCAAGTATTCTCTTTTGCAGCATCAGCATTTGCCTGGCTCATAGCAGACCTGCTCTGCTGTATAGGATTTATCTTTACTTTTGCCTTTTTAACATAGTCTTTACATTCAACATGAATGTTCACTTTCTCATTATTGTACACATTGGTCTTCACCATGATTTCCGTGCTTGAATTGGGCTTGCTTGCTTTTTGGGAAAGTTCTGATAAAGGTGCTTCAGACTGAGCAGTCTTGGATGAACAAACAGGAGCAGCTGCTCTAGCTGCAATTTTCTTCATTGGCAGAGAAGATAGCTGGGTCTGTTTTACACTGAACAGCAATTCTGGGTAGCACAGTGGATCTGAGACAGGCTGTGAGTCTTCACTGTTGAGCTGAGCCAATGTTGGAGTTTTACTTATCACCTCTTCATCCTGGTATGGGCTTGAAAAGTCATCAAGACCCAAATAGTCCACCTCTTTTGTTCCCCAAATGTCACAGCTAGTCAACTTGGTATACTTTGTCAAATCTTCAGAGTATGTGTCCCATTGTTCCCAGTTTGCAGGGAAACATGGTTCAGTGTCCAAAATGTCTGTAAAAGGCTCCAAGTTCTCAAGTTCTTTACAGTCCTCTACAGAAAAGAGGTTGTCCCTGGAACTCTGCTGGTAATCCATTCCTCTGTCCTATACAGATAATTTAAAGAAGGTGAGTAAGTAAGAGTAAATTTGTTTTTTCTCCAATTTACTACCTACTTTCTAGAAGTAGCTTTTTAAACAGCTAATTTACCGTTCAAGTGCACCAGGCATACCAGGATGGGCAACTTCCAAATGCCCAGGGGACCCTTGTCCTTTCTCACACCCTGGAGGGGCATATACTCCCTTCTACCACCTTGCTCCCTCTGATTACATGGCCCCAAAATACAAATTGCATCCCTTTTTTTCTTCTTTTGGTTCTTTTTCAAATAATAGAAGCCCTTTTTTCAAAGAATAGAAAGTGATAGTCCAATCACTTCTGGTTTTCAAAAAGGCCTTTTAAAGCATAAAGTAACAGGCCCATGGAAATTAACTGTACAGTGTAAGTTGCCTTCCAGAGGCCTTTGGGAGGGCATTTTGGGGGGAAGTCAGGGATATTAGTGGATACTTTGGTTGCTGCAATGGGTTGGGGGGGGCTTGCAACCCATGGGTGGCACTTTAACCATTCCTAATACATGTCTCCAAAATTACAAATACCTAAAAGGAGAAACCTGTTTAAGGCTACAATCCTCCCTTACAGAGGACTGCATTTCCAAGTGAAGGTTTTTCAGAGATTCACAATTTCTGCGGCCAGTTTAATAATTATTTAGCCACAAGAAATCCTTGATCTAATTACCTATCAGTGCTTTTATCACATACGCCATTTAATAACAAATTAAATTAGTACAACAGACAAAAGGGTAAGAAGCCCATGTTAGTCAGACAGAATCTCTTAACAGCCACACACCGAAGAACCTTATTCTAAGCAGACATGGAAGACTATTTTTTATAGAAAAGGGAAACCAAAATCGCTCAGGAGTTGGGAGGAGCTCCTCATTGCATAAAGGCAACAATGTTTGGAACTATTTAACTTTTGGAAGAGGTGACTAAGAGGACACATGATGGACAAAACATATGAAATTATGCACTACTTGAACAAATAGTGAGAGGTTTTTTCTCCATTTCTCACAATAAAATCCCAGGCCAACCAAAGAGACTGCAGTAAAAGTCTGAGGACAGATGAAAACAACGATTAAAATTTGCTACTACAAGATGTGGTGATGGCTAGAAACTCAGACAGTTTTAAACGGGGATTAGACAAATCTCGGACAAGGCTATCATTGCCTAGCCATCATTATCTATTAACCTCAGAACCAGAGGCATAATGCTGCTTGAGAATATGGATAAGATGTTACTACTGCTATCATATCCTCTTTGCCGAATTTGCAAAGATGCTGGTTGGCTGCTATGGGAAAGAGGCTGGGTGAGCAAACACAGTTTTTGTGTACTTTTAAAACTTGGTTTTAGTATCCCTCCACAAGGGGGGAAAATCAGACACATGTTTTCATGCTGAAGGGTTCAACCATGATTAGCTCAAACAAAGATCAAGGCAGGACTAGTTTCCAGATATTTACAAGAATGAGAGTGGTTAATGCAATATGGCTGCAGCCCCTAAGTAAATGTAAATAGGTTAACGACATGAGAAGCAACAATGTTGTTACAATATTAGAGTCAGACTAGATTTATAGTGGTTGTTGTGGGTTTTTTGGGCTGTTTGGCCATGTTCTGAAGGTTGTTTTTCCTGACGTTTCGCCAGTCTCTGTGGCCGGCATCTTCAGAGGACTGGAGTAGGAACTCTGTCCATGCTCTGATGGTGTTTGTTGGATAATATTTATAGCTGTGGGAACGGCTTTTGTCTTTTTTCAGGAGATAGGGTGATCTGCATATTTTTTGTTGTTATGAGGGAGGGGGAGAGGGAGAGATTATCTGTCACTGAGATTGATGGCCCAAAAAAACCCACAACAACCTTTATTTATAGTATTTGCATACTACTCATCTAATGGAAAACCACTACTTCACAACCAAGAAAAACCAATTAAGATGGGGGAAAACATTCCGTCTGAAAAGATAATGTGACAATGAAACAAGGAAGATGCTGAAGGTGGATGAGGACTGTGGCAACTTTCTAGCTTGAAGGAGCAATATTTTTTCCCTTTGTAGATCTCCTTGTTCTGAATACTCTATGGGAACAGAACCTGATGATTTATTGGCCAAATCCTGTTGCACAGTTATGCAAAAGGCGTAACTTTTATTAGCAAATTGCCATAAGCTAAGAAATCTCAGTAGGCATTATGTTTTGCATACTGAGTTGTGCAATTCGACACACAACAGATAATGCCTATAGAGATTTCTTGACTTATACCAATTTACTGTTAAAAGCTACGTTTTTGTGCAAATGTGCAACAGTATTCTGACCATTGGAAATCTTCCAACTCTCATTCTACTTCCCTTATTTTTTAAACAAATAAACACATCTTCTAATACACAAGTTGTTCCTGTTGTATGCAGTAATATTTTCAAGTCTATAATGCAGGAATGTTCCAAAGTGACAAAACAGCTCTTCAATAGATGGTATGTCAAAGCTTTCTTCTTGTCAGTCAGATTTATCTGTCTTTCTCAATTAGTGATTAAAGTTAATAGAAAAGTACAACACACTTCACTGAACAAATCCTTATTAAGTGCATCCACTCACATATGAAAAAGGCTAAGCTATTCTTTATGTGATCAGAAGAAAATAAAATAACTTACCAATTCATACATGAAATCTGGATCAGAACTGTTCGCCAAAAGATCTGTGCTCATCAAAGTCTGTTCTGAAAACACATGGCTTCGAAAAGCATCCCCAAAAGGAGGGTCCATTCCGCTCACACTAGGCTACAATAGATAGTCATAATCACACAATATAAGAAACATTTTCCCCACAAAAATGTCAGTCCTGTCTAGTTGAAAAATCAGTTTATGGTCATCCTTTCCCCTATACTCTCCTTTAGACAGTAGCACCTTCTTACAGCAGGGGCCCAAAAGCCAATCTACAAGTTAACCACCTGGTCAATGTTCTACATTTACCAAATAGTTTAAATAAATGAAGGCAGACTAGTAGTCCACACGCTATATGCAAAATAAATTAACAAATGCACTCATTTTTTATCAATGTATAGTACAAATTTTGCTTAACTTCCTCTCTAAGGAAATTTTCCCCCCAATGGTACTTCATTTCCATAATTTATACCCCATTTTCTGTATCAAAGTACAAAATAAATTTATTTAATACAAATAAAAAACACAGTTTAAAATAACAGTGTGACAAAGACACATAAAAGGAGACTTTTATGGCTTGCCTAAAAGCAAGCCATAAAAGACAATATTGGAGAGATTATTCTGGAACTGAAACATTATAACCAAAATGGTCCTCTCCATTTTAGAAATTGTATCACATGGCCTTGTTTGATGTTGTTACATACACAGTTTATTCCTTAACAAGTAGTACCCTGTTTAAGACACTATTGCACAAGGACTTAACTCCTGAGAAAAGGTACAGAGTTATGCTTTGCACCCCTGGAATGTGTTCCACTCCCACCTAGTTACTTTCTTTGTCCTCTACTTCTTGCCATATTAATCATATTACATTTGGCGCACTATCCTCCTGCCCAAGGTCCTTCCAATATTCAAATTCAGACTGTGATTGAAAAAGGTTTCCTACCCATTTGCAGGCAAGAGTTTCAAGTTGCATATTGTTGTTTTATGAAGTGGTGACATCATAGAAAAGCAGTTCGACATGCAGTATTTCTACTGACTAAATTCTATACTTGTGCAGCCACCATTGTTTCACACCAGAAATACAGAAACTAACTACTACGAGATTATTCAATTGTTCAACACCACCACTGTTATAGCTGCTGCTCTTTCAAACCATGCCCGCCACCCCTGCCTGGAAATTGCCTTCTCAAGCTCTGGCTGCACAAGAAAAAGGCAGGCGGGCTTGGCGGAATTGCCCAATTTCTCCATAAGCCAATTCCATCAGCACTTTTCTGCACCCATCCCCTTGCTATCACTTTAACTACTGCCAGTATATTAAACAATTCACTGGAAACAGTAATAAACAGGACCACAGAATGTTTCTGTTGCCGCTAGACTTTCTCTGGCAACTTGAATCTCTCCAACAGTTACTATGTAAAGAAAAATCACAATGATACTTCATCATTAATTAAGGTCTCCTGAAAAAGCAGCATATTCTGATGTTTATTGTGTCCTGTTCTGCATGTTATCTACCATGCCCCCCTCAAAAAAATTTGCAATTAAACCTACAGTAAGTAAAATGTATTGCGCCTATGCTTCAGACAAGTCACTATAAATAGTGGGCACTTACTTGAGGCATTTCTAAGCCCAGATCCTCCAAGTCCAAGTCCAAAGTTTTTGTTTTGTTTCCTTGCAAATTCTGTTCCAGCTTTTCTTCAGGGTCAGTTGGCAGCATATAATTCATGCAATGGAGAGTCAGGTTTTTTCTAGAAATAGCTTCACCTTGACTATTTGGAATTCTTCTTGCACTGAGGACTTTCTGTACAAAATAAAACCAAAAGCAAAAATTCACCAAGTAAGAATTTTTTTGCTTTAGTAATTTCTGAAGAAGGAAACTTTTCAGCAATTAATGCCTATAGAATTAACACAAGAACAAAACAAGGATATTAGTCATATTTAAAGTACTGTTTTGTGGATTCATGTGTTTTATACAGCACAGTCACTGTACGAAGGCTTTCAAATCTTAAATCCAGTGCAGGAAAGACAGAGGAAAAGAATGGAAGTGGTTACATGGGAATGAACAAAGAATGAACATTAATTTTGGTTCCATGTCATCAGGCTTAGCTACATTAAAATAGTGAACATCGGGGATTGTACCAAATTTTTTACTGAAAAGGAGGTTTCTGAGGAATGATGGGAAGGATGTAGATATGGCATCATGCACATGTTCTGGAAGGCAGCTGAAGCCATGTGTGTGTGTGTTTAGTCGTTTAGTCGTGTCCGACTCTTCGTGACCCCATGGACCAGAGCACGCCAGGCCCTCCTGTCTTCTACTGCCTCCCGGAGTTGTGTCAGGTTCATGTTGGTTGCTTCGCAGACACTGTCCAGCCATCTCATCCTCGGTCGTCCCCTTCTCCTCTTGCCATCGCACCTTCCTAACATCAAGGTTTTTTCCAAGGACTCTTTTCTTCTCATGAGATGACCAAAGTACTGGAGCCTCAGCTTCAGGATCTGTCCTTCAAGTGAGCATTCAGGGTTGATTTCCTTTAGAACTGATAGGTTTGTTCTCCTTGCAGTCCAGGGGATTCTCAAGAGCCTCCTCCAGCACCACAATTCAAAGGCATCAATTCTTCGGCGGTCTGCTTTCTTTATGGTCCAGCTCTCACTTCCATACATCATGACAGGAAAAACCATAGCTTTGACTATTCGGACTTTTGTTGGCAAGGTGATGTCTCTGCTTTTCAAGACGCTGTCAAGATTTGTCATCGCTTTCCTCCCAAGAAGGCGGCGCCTTTTAATTTCAGGGCTGCTGTCTCCATCTGCAGTGATCATGGAGCCCAGGAAGATAAAATTTGACACTGCCTCCATATCTTCCCCTTCTATTTCCCAGGAGGTGATGGGACCAGTGGCCATGATCTTAGTTTTTTTGATGTTGAGTTTCAGACCGTTTTTTGCACTCTCCTCTTTCACTCTCATTACAAGGCTCTTTAATTCCTCCTCACTTTCTGCCATCAGAGTGGTATCATCTGCATATCGGAGGTTGTTGATATTTCTTCCGGCAATCTTAATTCCGGCTTGGGTTTCTTATGGCTGAAGCCATAAATTACACTAAAGGAGAACTGATTACATACTAAAAGTAGCACTGCTACAGGAGCAAAAGTCAAGGCAAAAGAAGTTATCTAAAGGTATGCTCAAGCCATGAAAAGATGGTGTGAAAAGTGAAAAAATGCAGATAATTATTCCGAATCTGGGGTTTGGACAGGAAGCTAACATAGGTATGTAGTCTGAAAGCACACAATCAAAGTAACAAATAAGTGAATGATTTGGGAAGCAAAATGTTGGATAGCAGTAATCTAAGCAGCATGTGTTCAGGACATGTCAGCATGGCTGTGATCTCTGTTCAAGAGCAGTCATGACAGCCTCATTTTAATATACTAGTCCATGCTTTAGCATAGGGAGAAATATTTGGACTCATTGAAGTGAGCTCTATTTGGAGAGAATAAGTAGACATGTAGGAAGGAATAAGGATGACCACACTTGCCCCTGTTCCCTCATGTGTTTCTGCCACCCTCTGCATAGAAAGGGTTACTTTCTAAAGAAGTGAGACTCTGCTACTCAGGGAGGTGAGTCCCTTGTTTTGAAACTTTCATTTTCTAGGGTTTCATTTGAGAGGTAAAGCTTCCATAGATAGAAGAGGTTCTCCCCTACAGAAAAAAAGTAAAAGGGAATGAAACAACAGCGCAGGAAATAAGTGAGCTGCTCATCACAGCTTCCCTTCCTTGCGAGTTTCCTTTAACCATATTTAAAATACCTGAATAGACTAACAGTTATTTGATAGATAGTATGCCACAAAAAGTAAATATTCTACTGAAAAGAAAGGCTGTTCCCTATTCAACATGATCAACTGTTCCTCACTGGTCTCAATCCAAACAGTCGCTGCTGTGGCCTAGTAATTCTTCCAGAGCTGTAATCAAATAGTCTAATTACTCTACATGCAGGAGAGCGAACTGCCCTCAGAGGAGGCAGAACCCAAATAGTAATACAAGCAGAACTACAAGAGAGTGGGCACTGTTTATTGTTAGAAGACAAAAAGCAAAAACTCTTCAGGAATAAGAATGAAGTACACTTCTAAGAACAATTTAAGGTACAGTACTCTAACTCAGAGGTCCCCAACCCTGGTCCATGGCCCCATGCCGGTCTGTGGCCTGAGCTGAACCAGGCTGCGGAGAGATACCTCCCCCCCCCGGACGCACTCCCCCCACAGCCTGTTTGCACCTGCGTGCGAGCGAGTGCCTGTAGGAGCGCTGCGCCACCCTTTACGCATGTGCACAAGCAAGTGCACATCTGCACAAGTGCTGCATTTTGCGCATGCGCACAAACACACACACACGCCTTCGCGCATGCGCAGGGGGTGCCCCGCCTTCCCCAGCTGGTCCGTGAAGCTAAAAAGGTTGGGGACTGCTGCTCTAACTGATTTAGTTAGGCATCCTTCAGTCTCCAAAGACTATGGTAGCGTGCTCTGTATGGAAAGGCTTGGAACAGAGTCTAGTGTGGCTGAGGAGGCCAAATCGAGAGTGACAATCTCTTCCACACTGAAGACAAATCCAGTCTGTCCCCTGTCCGGCTCCCTGGTTTTGCTGCTTTTGTGACTTCCTCTTTGCCTCGGTCTGCTGGGCAAGGGTCTCTTCAAATTGGGAGAGGCTGTGATGCACCGCCTGCCTCCAGGCTGAACGCTCAAATGTCAGGTTTTCCCATCTGTTGAGGTCTATTCCTAAGGTCTTCAGATCTCGCTTGCAGATGTCCTTGTATCGCAGTTGTGGTCTCCCTCTGGGGCGCTTTCCCTGCACTAATTCTCCATAGAGGAGATCCTTTGGAATCCGACCATCAGTCATTCTCACGACATGCCCAAGCCAACGTAGACGTCGCTGTTTCAGTAATGTGTTCATGCTGAAAATTCCAGCTCGTTCTAGGACTATTCTATTTGGAACTTTGTCCTGCCAGGTGATGCCAAAAATCCGTCGAAGGCAACGCATATGGAAGGTGTTCAGCTTCCTCTCCTGCCGTGCACAAAGGGTCCATGACTCACTGCAGTACAGGAGTGTGCTTAGAACACAGGCTCTATAAACCTGGATCTTCGTATGTGTCGTCAGCTTCTTATTGAGCCATACTCTCTTTGTGAGTCTAGAGAACATGGTGGCTGCTTTGCCAATGCATTTATCCAGCTCGACATCTAGAGAGAGGGTGTCAGAGATGGTTGAGCCGAGGTGCACAAAGTCATGAACAACCTCCAATTCTTGTGTGGAGATGGTAATAGAGGGAGGTGAGTCCACGCCCTGGCCCATGACTTGTGTTTTCTTCAGGCTGATTGTTAGTCCAAAGTCTTGGCAGGCCTTGCTGAAAGGATTCATGAGTTGTTGGAGGTCTTCAGCAGAGTGGGCAACAATGGCTGCATCATCTGCGAAGAGGAAGTCCCGCATGCATTTCAGTTGGACTTTGGTCTTTGCTCTCAATCTAGAGAGATTAAAGAGCTTTCCGTCTGATCTAGTCCGGAGATAGACGCCCTCGGTTGCAGCTCCAAAAGCATGCTTCAGCATGACAGCAAAAAAGATCCCAAAAAGTGTTGGTGCGAGGACACAGCCCTGTTTCACTCCGCTTCGGATGTCAAAGGGGTCTGATGTTGAGCCGTCAAAAACTACAGTGCTTTTCATTCCCTCATGGAAAGATCTGATGATGTTAAGGAGACGAGGTGGACATCCAATCTTGGGAAGTATTTTAAAAAGGCCATCCCTGCTAACCAGATCAAATGCTTTTGTAAGGTCTATGAAGGCCACTAAGAGTGGCTGTTGTTGTTCCCTACATTTCTCCTGCAGCTGTCGGAGGGAGAATACCATGTCAGTGGTGGATCTATTTGCTCGAAATCCACACTGTGATTCCGGATAGACTCTATCTGCAAGCACCTGCAAGCACAACACGGGCAAGCAGCTTCCCTACCACACTAAGAAGAGAGATGCCACTGTAGTTATTGCAGTCACCCCTGTCTCCTTTGTTCTTGTACAATGTGATAATGTTTCCATCCTTCATGTCCTGTGGTACTCCACCTTCCCTCCAGCAGAGACAAAAGACTTCATACAGTTCGGAGGTGATGATCTCCTTACAGCATTTCAGCACTTCAGCGGGGATGTTATCCTTTCCAGGTGCCTTGCCGGAGGCGAGGGAGTCCAAGGCCACTTTTATTTCTGCTAGGGTTGGTTCACTGTCCAGCTCTTCCAAGACAGGCAGGCACTCAATGTTATTTAATGCTTCTTCGGTTACTACATTCTCTCTGGAATATAGCTCAGAGTAGTGCTGTACCCAGCGTTCCATCTGCTGTGCTCGGTCCTGGATGAGCACACCTGTAGCAGACTTCAGGGGAGCAGATTTCTTCTGTATTGGACCTAAGGCCTGCTTGATACCGTCATACATTCCTTTGATGTTACCTGTGTCCGCTGCTAACTGTATCTGAGAGCAGAGCTGGAGCCAATAATTGTTGGAGCATCTCCTGGCAGCCTGTTGGACTTGACTGCGAGCAGCTCGAAGAGCTTGCAAGTTGTACTCGCTAGGACAGGCTTTGTATGCTGCTAGAGCTCTTCTCTTATCCTCGATGGCTGGCATTAACTCCTCTGAATGGGCTTCGAACCAGTCAGCCATCCTTTTGGACAAGGCGGTGTTATAGACAGTGTTCTTGAAGTGTTCCCATTGTTCAGGTGCATTTGCATTGCATTGACTTCCTCAAGTGCTTGGGCAAATTCCTTCACTCTTCTTTGATCGCGAGACTTGCTGATGTCAATACGTGGTCTTCCTTCCTTTTTCGTGTGATATACTCTCTTTGTTCGTAGTTTTACTCTACTGCACACCAGGGAGTGATCAGTATCACAATCAGCACTCTGGTAACTGCGTGTGATCGTAATACTAGGAAGGCTGGAACGTCTAGTGAGGATTAGATCGAGCTGATGCCAATGCTTGGATCTTGGATGCCTCCAGGAAACTCTGTGTTGCAGCTTCGTGTTAAAGAATGTGTTGCTGACACAAAGACCATAATAGCAGCAAAACTCCAGCAAGCGTTGGCCATTTTCATTCATCTTTCCAATGCCAAAACGGCCTAGACAAGTGGGCCAAGAATTATGATCAGCACCAACTCTAGCATTAAAGTCTCCAAGAATGAACAGTGCCTCTCTTTCCGGGACTTTTTGGATAGTAGCTGCCAGATCGTCATAGAATTTGTCTTTCACTTCTGGAGTGGATGACAGTGTTGGTGCATATGCGCTAATGAGGGTTACTGGTCCTGCTGATGAGTGGAGCTGCAGAGACAGGATTCTTTCACTCCCCACAGTAGGTGGAACAATGCATCTCAGGAGAGTATTTCTGACTGCAAAGCCAACACCATATTCCCTGGTCTCATTCGATGGTTTTCCCTGCCAGAAGAATGAGAAGTTTTTTTCTTTGACAGATCCTGAGTCTGGTAGTCTTGTCTCTTGTAAGGCAACAATGTCCATCAGCAGTCTACTCAGTTCCATGTCAATGACAGCTGTTTTGTGCACATCGTCTATTTCTTGCAGGTTGTTAGGAAAGCCGTAGTCAGGAAAGCCAGGGGTCATTGTCCGTACATTCCAGGTGCCCAGCTTAAGGGCAGAAATTTTCTTACAATTGTTGCATGGTGCACGGTTATCGATCTGCTTGTCGGGTTTGACCCTAAACCCCACGCACCCCGTGAAGTTAACAGACCGTGGCGAGGTAGCACCTTACTGGCTTGGGGCTGCCCAGCTTAAGGCGGGCGGTATCTAACTGATTTATATACTGCCATTTTAATATTTCATCTGCTGCTGTATTTTTAATGTTTTGGATTTAGCCACATGCTGTGTTATTTCAATATCTAAATGTTATTGGTTTTGTCTAGTTTAACAATATGGGCCAGCTACTGTAAAAAACATTGGGGGGATAAGGTATTATGACAGGTGGGCTAAAATCCATCAAGTAAATAAAAAACTTAATCAAGCTTTACCACAGACAAGAAAAAAAAACATACAGTATTTGGGCTCCATGAGGAATAGTTCTCAATAATGAAGCTCAGTATCATACCCCAAAGTCACAATGCATTACAATAAAAGTTAACAAGATATAATTTCATTAACACTATAATATTTCAACAATTTATTATTTTAGAGCCTATGTAATACATCCACCACTTAAAGTAAAGTATTAATCTTTCTCTTACTGCAATTTTATACTGGCAAACCTAATGCTTAAACTTTTTTAGCAGATTGCCTCAAGGCACCAACTGCACCATCAGCACACCAGACAGCAAAATTATGCAAGGAAACATATACAGAATGACCCACTCAGGTCTGTGGCATTTCACAGTGGGTTGCAGAAATGAGTTTGCTAATCAATAATTCCAGAAACAAACGCTCCCAATTGAACAGATCAACTGAAACATGTTTTTTCTGGTTCTTTGTTTTCCATGCAGAGAAATTTAAAACTGATGGCAATAAAATGCCACAAATCAACTGCTGATGAAGACTGAATGTTGATCAGCAAGCTAGTACAGCATGCTGATATTTCTCACATTCTATTACCATTTAGTAAGAGACACTCCCCATCTCTCTCTCTTTCTCTCTCTCTCTCTCTGAGAAAGGGCTAAAATAAAATTTATATATTAAAGAATATAATAGGACCTCTGTATCTGTAGGGATCCATTCCATGAACTACTGCAAATACCTGAACCTATGAATAGTAGTGAACTCTATATACAAAGAGGCGGGATAAATACCACAAGGCGCACTGTCCTAATTGTTGTATAAAGGGCTGCAGTAAACAGTGGATAACTGAAACTGAGGATATTGATCCCACAGATATGGGGATTTACTGTACTACAGATCAGCTTAAAGAATAAAATTTGGTTCCCAAACTTCAGCATGGGCACCAGGCAGATAGAGTTGCACAGGAATGGGATATCTTATTATGACCATTTACATCAGTCATATTAGTTTCATAAGGATGTCAAGCAATGTTTCCTGGCCAGCATGGTAAGGTCAATCATCTCCTACACCTCATTCAAACAAAATGAAACTCAAAATATTTCAACCACGTATCACAGTAATATTTTCAAGCCACAAAACTAAAAACAAACATAGTTCAATGTGTAGACACTACAATGTCACACAAACTTAATTCTACAAAATTGCAGCTGTTTCCCTAGCTCTTTTAGAGGTATTCATTTCCAGTACAGTTTATTTAATAATCATGCAAAGTGTAAAGTAATACAATATTGGAAACCCTAAAAGACCAAGGAAACTTTTCAACACACAAAGAAGGAAAACTTCTTTGCTTATTACATGTAGCAGCACTTCTGTAAAGAATGCAGTCTCTGCCTTGATTACTTCCTTTCTTCTACCTTATAATTAAATTCTAAGTTTCTCCCATCTCCAGACAATGCAACCAGAATACTTCTAATTCTGACACAAAAAAAATCACGCATACTGTATACAAAACAAGTGCTCTAAATAAGCATGCTTTTTGGTTAGATCAAGCATGTGCAAACTTTAAGCTTGTAGAATCTACTTTTTAAAAACTAAAATCTTGGTTTTCCATTTGCTGATACCAGTGCAAAATATTGTTCCAAAGGCCAGATCCAGAACTGTGAGTTAGGAAGGGGATTCAGTTGACTCCATATCCCAAACATATAAATCTACTTTGAAGACAGCACAGATCTAGCAGTTTAGCAGTCCAAGACTCCTATTTCCCAAAGGTTTTGCTAGTGATGCTTTTGCTGTTATCATTAATGGCAAGAATTATACTCTGATATATTCTAAGTGACTGCCTTAATGGAAGACCATAGCCCATCCTTTTGTTGAATGATGTATCCATGTGCAGAAGAAACTAACTTTCGAAGACAGTTTCACCATTCTTTCAAACAATGGAGGGAAATCATTTTAAGATGACCTTTGCAGTTCTGATGATTATGAACTGAAATTAGCATGACCCACATTTATAAATAAGGGGACAATTTCAATCAATCAAAATGTTTTCATTTTATTAATTTAACAACTTAGTTCACTGAGAGACAATTAACAACTAATAGTATTACTGCTCTTAAACAATAGCTAGTATCCTATTGCATAGCTTTGTCTGTGCAATCAGAGTGCTGTCAAGGGCAGTAGCAGACTGCTGCTAATTAAAGTTATTTTTAAAATTCTATGGTGCATGTCACTTTGGATTATTGTACATGAGCAGTGAGCATCCCAAAATTGAAGAAGGGATTTTTAAGTGATAATCTGTCACAACCAGTGACATCACTCCCATTGTGCATGCAGATCTACACAACAGGATACTGGCCTACGTATATGTAACAAGAGTGATAGAAAGAGTTCAACCCTCTGTATATCCAATCCACCACACCACAACTAATGGCATCCTGTTTTCAGAAGATAAACTTGAATATGTACTTCTGGTCTAATGTTTATCCAAGCACTTGATCTGGGGAATGTGTTCTGCATAAGCAATGCAGATCTGTCACTCTCCATTGTCTTCATAATCTACAACTGTCGTACCTATGCTGATTAGAGATAAACTATAGTCAGCTTCTCAGCATTTATCCAGAAGGGTCAATCATCTGAGCCTTTTCTAAGGTCAGGAAAAGCTGGATCAAATATTTATACCTCCTTCAAAAACCTGTCCTGCAATAGACAGGATAAAAGAGAACATGATTAATTCTTAAGTGTGCTACCTTTTGTGCATGCACATTAAGAGTGTGTGTGCATATGTTCATCACAAACAAACAAGACAAAATGAATACAAACTTTTTAAAAAAATTTAAAGATTAAGGCCAAAATACAGAAAACAAAGGCAGGTATCTATGCTCATGTATTTTTTCCAGGTTTTCCTTATCAGAATATGCCAACAAAGCCAAATTAATTAAATGTTAGTTACCCGAACACAATGAAAGTAGTTGTTCTGTTATGTAATTAGAAGCTGTGGAGCATTTAGGACAGTGATTTACATACAAAAATGTGCATAATAGTTGCATTTGTAACTAACACCACATGACCACCAAAGCCCCAAGCTGTACTTTAAATTCACTGGCTAAACTTTTGTTGCCTAGCTCAATAAATTACAAGTAGAGCAGACTCGTTGAATTAGTGGAACTTAGAGTTGACTTACCAAATCCTCACTAATCCAATGGGCCTACTCTAATAGCAACTTACTATGCTAAGCAATAGGATTTCAACCAAGTTGAAAACAGGATTTGTGGATCTAGCACAAGAATTTTTCCCAAGCAGTATAGTAATTTAGTGCCAAAGTGGGACCACAATAGTGCACAAGCAGTATTTGTTCTTTTTTGTATCTCTTCAGTCTAATTGCCACAAGAGCACTCATTTTCTTACCCATTATTTTAGGTATATAGCACATATCTACCGCCTTTTTTCATCTCTGACAGATAGCCCAGCTGCATCCCTATCTTGATGTTGGGGCGCTCACCACCTTGGTACATGCACTTGTAATCTCGAGATTAGACCACTGCAATGCGCTCTGTGTGGGGCTACCTTTGAAGTTGATGCGGAAACTCCAAGTGGTGCAGAACACAGCAGCCAGACTCCTTAGTGGAGTGAGGAAATATCAGCATATTTCCCCCACTCTGGCTGCTTTACATTGGCTGCCCATGCTGTTCTGCATTGACTTCAAAGTTTTAATGCTTACGTATAAAGCCCTAAACGGTTTAGGGCCTCGATACTTGGTGGAAAGCCTACTCCCATCAAAATCTACCCGTATCACTCAATTGAGTCAGGAGGTGAGGCTGAGGAGCTTGACACCGAGGGAGGCCCGGAAGGAAAAAACAAAAAACCAGGCCTTCTCGGCAGTAGCTCCTTGCCTCTGGAATAACCTTCCTCCGGAGATTCGTGCGGCCCCTTCGCTGGACATCTTTAAAAACCAACTGAAAACTTGGATGTTTGTGCAGGCCTTCCATCCAGCTAATGCTTGATCTTTTTCCTTTTTAATATATTCTCTCTTTTTCCCTTCTTTCATCTTGATTAACTTCTTTATTGATGTTTAAACTTTGTTATATTTTATATATGGCTATTTATGTTGGTAGCCGCCAAGAGTGGTCGTTTGATCAGATGGGCGGGATATAAATACAATAAATAAATAAGTATCTATTCATTAAAAGTATTTCATATCCTTTTGCTCTGACTTTCTTCTTTCACTCTGCTTAATTCCGTTCATTTCTCCAAGTGATGTAGACAGCAAAAGTTGTACCCTTACTATCTGTTCTTCTATGTCCTTTTTCTTCCCATCTTGAAGGAATAACAACCATCACAAATTGTATCCAGCTTTATATTTATTTTTGCAAGATGCAGAGATGATCATGACGATTTGTCACTTAAACAGACTTCTTAACAGAGTCAGCAATTTCCAGTCTAGGCACTGTCTGTAAGCTCTGCTTTCATCCCAATTTTTTTTAAAAAAAATCTTCCAAAAGGTGGCTTTTAACACTCATAGTAGTATTTATAGTAAGACACCTTTTTCTATCTGCTGCCTGGTACATGGAACAGTTTAGAGTCAAGGCAGACTTCAAATGCATAAAAGTCATCTGCTCTATTAATAGCTTTGACAAACAACTTTGGCATGCAAGACCTGAGTTCCAGATATAACTGTTCAACATTAAAACTGTTTAATGTTATGAATGTGTCCTTATGAAAGAATTTATGTCGAGTGACTTGCTGGTGAAGAGTGATAATTTGCTTCCACGTGACTGAAGTCCAGTAGCATAACTTACACAGTATAAGACTGATTATCTCATCAGCCATGGCAATTTTCAGAAATTAAAAATTTCCAGTTCTCACACAGAAGGTCTCAAGGTTCCCTTGCAATCCCTTTTATCATGGGGAAGCCACTGGGGCTGCGGGACTGGATGAGGGTGGTGGTCCTTAATTTCTAAAAATGCTGCCAGCAGTAAAATAATCCCAGTGGGGGCAATTAGGCAAGTTAAAGACTTCTACCACCACCATTGTCCCTAAAGACGTTCCCATGATGAAAAAGACCTGGGGGGGGGGGAATTGGGAATGTTAGATTTCAGAACAACCACTGTAACTGATGACATCATCAACCATATGCAGCATAAATTATGCTATCAGATTTCACTCATCACATAAACGTGTTGTCAAATATAGCTCAGCAGTTTAGGTATCTGGCTGCAGAGCCAGAGATTAAGAGTTCAGTTCCCCACTGTGCCTCCTTGACAGGGGCTGGACTTGATGATTCACTGGGTCCCTTCTAGTTCTGCATATCTAAGAATAAAATGATTATAATCTATATAATTATCGGCCATCATTAACAAACAAAATTTGAGACCACAGGTTCTGATTCCTAATCTCATCATTACCATAGCTAACAGTAAAAAATTTCACCCCCTACCCACCCTCATTCAGAAAGTACAATTTCCCTGCCAGGAGAGCTAATGGTCAAGTATGATGGGAATCATACTTACAAAATACTGGAAGACAACAAGGTTTCTACCTTGCTTAAATTAATTACAACCAATAGCTCTTAACATAAACAGAGAAGATGCCAGTTCAGTTTCTGGACCTTACTACGTTCGGATTATAAGATAATATAGCTTAACCGTGATTCATTGCCTTCGGGTAAAATAAAATCTCTGCATGGAAGAAGCTAGAATGGTAGGATAAGTTAAGAGCAATAATCATCCCCACAATCAGCTTTCATTTAAGTACAGAACTTTCAACCTTGATTCTTATCTGCACTCTGAATTGGAAGCCTAGAAAATACCACCTGTTTTACAGTTTGTGAAAACTCGGTCTGATTTCCATTATGTCCACATATATTACTTCCACTTTCTTCTGCTAATAATCAGACCAATTGAGAAATTTTTGCAAATGTAATTACATAACAGGTAACACTCTCCCAAAGGGAATTATGTCACTGATGATTAAAATACTACGAGACTTAATCGTGACCAGTGTAATAGTAATTGCATACCACTGAGCCAATTCTAACTGATGGTGAGCCTTTGTAGTGTTTTCTAGATAGAGCGCTCAGTAGTGGTTATCATTTCCTTCTTTTAAAGAGCACTCTAGAGCTGTGCAGCTGCCCGAGGCTACATAGGCTGACTCTTCTTCTAAGAAGCACAATTATAACCTGAACTCTTGACCTCTGGCTCTACAGTAAAGTACCCAACTCACTGAGCTATCTAGGCAACATGTGGCACTGCAGCAGCATACACGAGCAGAGACATGTCAGACTCAGAAAGCAACCCACAACGGAGATTCACCCAAGGAACAGGGTTCACTAGTTCATCTGAAGATGACAAATTTACAGAAGAATGACAAGAAAAAAGAGGAAGGTACTAGAGGATAGAAGTGTAGTCAAGCCAGCTGTGTGTGTGTTTAGTCGTTTAGTCGTGTCCGACTCTTCGTGACCCCATGGACCAGAGCACGCCAGGCCCTCCTGTCTTCTACTGCCTCCCGGAGTTGTGTCAGGTTCATGTTGGTTGCTTCGCAGACACTGTCCAGCCATCTCATCCTCGGTCGTCCCCTTCTCCTCTTGCCATCACACCTTCCTAACATCAAGGTTTTTTCCAAGGACTCTTTTCTTCTCATGAGATGGCCAAAGTACTGGAGCCTCAGCTTCAGGATCTGTCCTTCAAGTGAGCATTCAGGGTTGATTTCCTTTAGAACTGATAGGTTTGTTCTCCTTGCAGTCCAGGGGATTCTCAAGAGCCTCCTCCAGCACCACAATTCAAAGGCATCAATTCTTCGGCGGTCTGCTTTCTTTATGGTCCAGCTCTCACTTCCATACATCACGACAGGAAAAACCATAGCTTTGACTATTCGGACTTTTGTTGGCAAGGTGATGTCTCTGCTTTTCAAGATGCTGTCAAGATTTGTCATCGCTTTCCTCCCAAGAAGAAGGCGCCTTTTAATTTCAGGGCTGCTGTCTCCATCTGCAGTGATCATGGAGCCCAGGAAGATAAAATCTGACACTGCCTCCATATCTTCCCCTTCTATTTCCCAGGAGGTGATGGGACCAGTGGCCATGATCTTAGTTTTTTTGATGTTGAGTTTCAGACCGTTTTTTGCACTCTCCTCTTTCACTCTCATTACAAGGTTCTTTAATTCCTCCTCACTTTCTGCCATCAGAGTGGTATCATCTGCATATCGGAGGTTGTTGATATTTCTTCCGGCAATCTTAATTCCGGCTTGGGTTTCTTCCAGTCCAGCCTTCCGCATGATGTATTCTGCATATAAGTTAAATAAGCTGGGGGACAATATACAGCCTTGCCGTACTCCTTTCCCAATTTTGAACCACTCAGTTGTTCCATGACCAGTTCTAACTGTTGCTTCCTGTCCCACATATAGGTTTCTCAGGAGATGGATAAGGTGGTCAGGCACTCCCATTTCTTTAAGAACTTGCCATAGTTTGCTGTGGTCCACACAGTCAAAGGCTTTCGCATAGTCAATGAAGCAGAAGTAGATATTTTTCTGGAACTCTCTGGCTTTCTCCATAATCCAGCGCAAGTTAGCAATTTGGTCTCGAGTTCCTCTGCCTCTTCGGAATCCAGCTTGTACTTCTGGGAGTTCTCGGTCCACATACTGCTGAAGCCTACCTTGTAGGATTTTGAGCATAACCTTGCTAGCGTGTGAAATGAGTGCAATTGTACGGTAGTTGGAGCATTCTTTGGCACTGCCTCTCTTTGGGATTGGGATGTAGACTGATCTTTTCCAATCCTCTGGCCACTGTTGAGTTTTCCAAACTTGCTGGCATATTGAATGTAGCACCTTAACAGCATCATCTTTCAAGATTTTAAATAGTTCAACTGGAATGCCATCACCTCCACTGGCCTTGTTGTTAGCCAGGCTTTCTAAGGCCCACTTGACTTCGCTCTCCAGGATGTCTGGCTCAAGGTCAGCAACTACATTGTCTGGGTTGTCCGGGATATCCAAATCTTTCTGATATAATTCCTCTGTGTATTCTTGCCACCTCGTCTTGACGTCTTCTGCTTCTGTTAGGTCCCTTCCATTTTTGTCTTTTATCATGTTCATCTTTGCGCAAAATGTTCCTCTAATATGTCCAATTTTCCTGAACAGATCTCTGGTCTTTCCTTTTCTGTTATCTTCCTCTATTTCTTTGCATTGTTCATTTAAGAAGGCCCTCTTGTCTCTCCTTGCTATTCTTTGGAAGTCTGCATTCAAGTTTCTGTAACTTTCCCTATCTCCCTTGCATTTTGCTTCCCTTCTCCTCTCTGCTATTTCTAAGGCCTCGTTGGACAGCCACTTTGCTTTCTTGCATTTCCTTTTCTTTGGGATGGTTTTCGTTGCTGCCTCCTGGACAATGTTACGAGCCTCTATCCAAAGTTCTTCAGGCACTCTGTCCACCAAATCTAGTTCCTTAAATCTGTTCTTTACTTCCACTGTGTATTCATAAGGGATTTGGTTTAGATTATACCTGAGTGGCCCAGTGGTTTTTCCTAATCTCTTCAGTCTAAGCTTGAATTTTGCTATGAGAAGCTGATGATCAGAACCGCAGTCAGCTCCAGGTCTTGTTTTTGCTGACTGTATAGAGCTTCTCCATCTTTGGCTGCAGAGAATATAATCAATCTGATTTCGATATTGCCCATCTGGTGATTTCCATGTATAGAGTCGCCTCTTGTGTTGTTGGAAAAGAGTGTTTGTGATGACCAGCTTATTCTCTTGACAAAACTCTATTAGCCTTTGTCCTGCTTCGTTCTGAACTCCAAGGCCAAACTTCCCTGTTGTTCCTTTTATCTCTTGGCTCCCTACTTTAGCATTCCAGTCCCCTAGAATGAGAAGAACATCTTTCTTTGGTGTCAGTTCTAGAAGATGTTGTAAATCTTCATAGAATTGTTCAATTTCAGTCTCCTCAGCAATGCTGGTTGGTGCATAAACTTGGATTATTGTGATGTTGAATGGTCTGCCCTGGATTCGTATTGACATCATTCTATCATTTTTGAGATTGTATCCCATTACAGCTTTTCCCACTCTTTTGTTGACTATGAGGGCTACTCCATTCCTTCTACGGGATTCTTGCCCACAATAGTAGATATGATAATCATCTGAGCTGAATTCGCCCATTCCTGTCCATTTTAGTTCACTGATGCCAGCTAGATATTACATATAAATGCATGTACTTGAGCCTTGATGGAGCAGCCTTTCTCTTCCTCTATTTTTAACATGAAAAAGCACTTCTAGAACAATGAGTGGGCAAATAGATATTACGGAAGATTCCACTAAATCCTGGGTCTGTATTTTCAGAGTAGATTCAAGATCTCTTTCCTCTTGAATTTAAGGCTCCACCAATGTATCTTATTTAATCCCATCGTTTGTTGCTACTAATTTTGCTTACATCTTATCCACCAATATTCCAATTACAGCATTTAGAGATCCTTCTAGTTCATAACATCCTGCTTAGGATATTCAAATGTCACCAGAAACCATGGTTACTTCATACACACCTCAACACCATGAAATTTGTGAATTAAGTGACACATTTTACTTGCAGATCCTTTTTCACTCCTGCTACTTACTTACTTCTATATTCCACCAGCTGTCTGTTTATTTCTAACCTTAGGTCTTATAGAATATACAGGTACCAGGCAATAAAAGGAACACTGTCTTTTTATCACCTTTTTGTGACCTATAAAACCTTTGAGGCAGAATGCCTCATTTCAGTAGCGTGAGACAGACAGGAATGTAATTGCCAATGCTAGTCCATGCCTAATCTAATTTAAGATGCTGATGTTCATAAACTCTTCACAGTCCAGGTAAAAATAAATTAAGACCACTTTCTTTGAGAAACAGTACCATAATTTCACAATCAGTGTTTTCAAAAGCTAAAAGCTGCAATTTCAAGCAAAGCCGCATAGTGCACTGTGCTGTTTAAAGCCTTCATAAATACAGTAAGTTCAATTTCTGTTAGCCAGTAGCAAGCTAGGAAAGCTTATTTACTGAGGATAACATATCTCCTCCATTACAGTAAAAACTACTGTATAATATTTTGAACAGTGTAAGTGTGGTTGAAATAAAACTTTGGAAACAGACTAACTGGATTTTCAGTATATCCTTGTTCTGAAAGAAAACACTATTTCTTAAAACTAACTGAAATCCGAAGAGAAGGCAAACTGAAATAGTTAAACAATTAAGTGAGGTACTGTTTAGAAATAGAAGCTGGAAGTTACTTTGTATATAATTTTGTAAACAAGACAAAATTTAGGATAAAAAACATTCAATGACCAGATAATATCCAGTCTGTGCTCTAATTCTGCTCTAATTCTATTGCAGGAGTGCTATTTTCTTCTGGCATTTTAAGGGCTCTTGGCTATTGGTTTTTTATGACTACTTCTGCTAGTTTGGTCATGGTGTACAGTATAAAGAAAATTTGGAATATACTAACTTGAGAAAGATGATGTCCTTGCATTCTAGCTTTTGCAAATGAGGGGAAATACAGTGATAGGAACTGGCTATGCAACAGGTGGAAGCCAAGTATCCATCGTCTCTTCCCCACATAAACAAATCAAAGCTGCCCTGTCTACTTGCCCCCATATCTGAGAGTGTTGCCGCTTCATTGAATTCTCATTCACCACTTGATCATGGATGAGAACACTGTCTTGGCTTGCATCATGGATAAGTTGGATGGATGAGCTGGAAGGAGTGGACATTTCTCACCTCTGTGTGCACCGGTCTAATTCATGCAATGCCCGTACAGGCTGTGGGATGGGACAGAGAACAGGTATTGTCTACAGAAAACCCCACTTCCTCAGACAGTTTAAATAGGTTGAAGTTTTGAGTGTTTTTTTCTAATTTGTGCTGATGATTTTAATAGGATATCAACAACACAGTCTAACGATTTTCTTGCCCAATTTAAAGGAGAGGGACTTGAACATGGGTTCTCATATTTAGGGTTATGAATCTGGGAATGTTCAGAACTTCATCTCTCATATTACATACACGAGGCAGTCCAAAACATGTAGTAAATCACATCACATGTTGCTTTTCTCATCTCATGCAAAATACTGCAGCTCTCTGGTTGACTTCCTTGTTCTGCTAAAGGTTGGCTGTTCTCCTCTGCGGGAGTGTACTACTATGGGGAACCTTTTATATTAAGGAAAGACACTCAGGTATGCAGATATTTGTTCCTAAAATGGGAACAGCTTAATCTGCTACCAGGTTTATTAGTAGGTAGGGGATGTTGAAACATGATGGAAAACTTGTAAGTCTGATGTAAAAACCAATAAAGCCTGCTATCGAATCTATTCTATGATGGTGATGGAAACAAAGAAACAATACTTCTCCATCGCCACCATATATATAAAGTGGCATCCTAGGCAGAGGATATGAGTCCAAGTGTGATCCTGATAACTCTCCTAGACTTCTCAGAGACTTTCATGATCATCGTTCTGGACAACATCTCCAGGACTAGAAAGCAGGCACTGCATTGTTTAGTACTTCTACTCCTCCTTGAACAAACAATTTAAAAAGTGTCAGTTTTGTGGCATATGTACTATGGCAGTGATTCCCAACTTTGGGTCTCCAAATGTTTTTGGACTAAAACTCCCAGAAGCCTTCACGACTAGCTGTGCTGGTCAGGATTTTGGGGAGTTGTAGTACAAGAACATGGAAAACACTGCACTATGACATCTGACAGTTCTATTTTGTTGCTAATGCAGTGGGGTCTTGACTTGAGAACTTAATCCGTATTGGAAGGCGGTTCTCAAGTCAAAAAGTTCTCAGGTCAAATCTGCATTTCCCATAGGAATGCATTGAAAACCATTTGATCCGTATCTGCTCTTTTCCGTCCATAGAAACTAATGGGAAGCTGCTATTCCGCCTTCGACCAATAGAGGGGGATATTTTGTTTCTTTTTTTCTTAGGTCAAGAAAGGTTCAGGGAAGGCAGGGAAAATACAGTCCAGGCAGTTCAGTACCAGGCAGTCCGAAGACTGTCTCCCAATCCACTCTCTAAACGCTGGGAGGAGTGAGGAAGCAGACAGGCACCCTTTTCACTGGCCAACAGTTAACTGAAAGTTCACTTTTTGCACTTTCCCTGCCTCCCACATGGGTTTTTTTCAGTTCTTAACTCAAATCTAAGTACTTAAGTCAAGTCAATATTTTCCTGTGAGAGCGATTCTTAAGTCAAAAAGTTCTTAACTCAAGCCGTTCTTAAGTCAAGACCCCACTGTGCTCTTAAGCGTTACATAGAACTATTACTTTCTTTAGGGTAAGGCTAAAACTTCTAATTTTTAGCCCTGCTGCATGGGAGCCTTGCCCTATGTGTGCGGGGTGTGTGTGTGTGTTATCTGAAACAGGAAATAAATGGGCATCAACACTGGCTGCCAGTGCACTGCCGCAATAGAGCTCTGTGCATGCATGTGCACAAGTTAGAGGGAAGATTGGGTAAGGCAATGGCCATATGGGCAGTAGCAATGGACTGGATGAGACACAAAATGCAAAAACCTTATCTGGACAGGAGGGAGAATTGGTGATCTTTCAACCTCAAGATGTGGGTTTAACTTGTTATGGAAAGAGCTGCATGCTCCCTGAAGACAATTCACAGCTTTTGGGTGCCCCTCAATCTAATTTGTCATTAGAGGGTCAAGGGGTCTCTGTGGCTGACAGCTGACAGAATGCCAACTTCACACCATGCTATGGAGTGAAGGCATGGCACCTGTTGCTATGCCCCCATTCTCTTCATATTAAGCTACAGAAACACATGAAATTGTCTTTGTTCAGAAATTGCAGTTATTTCAGATGCTGCTCTTAGGCGTCTGTTATGAACATATATCAATAGTCCTTGCAAATAACTGCCTGGCTCACAGTGGATTTGCAAGCAAGATCTACAATGCTTCTGTTATATGCCATCAAGTCAGAACTGGCAGTACCTCTAATGAGTTACTTAAGGAACCATCCTCCCCTCCCTCTGACTTTTCATGAGCAAGGAGAAATTCAAACCCAACTCACTATCTTACTGCAGGATCTACTTTCGGAAACTGTTCCACATGAACCAAGTAAGCAAGGTAAAGAGGCCCTTCTCAGCAACAATATCATAATTAGAGAATGTTCTCTCAGGAAGATTTGCCTGCTCCAATGTCCTTCTGGAATCATTTGTTCAGACATTTAATACATATATAGCTTTCCTTTTTAAGAAGTGGACTGCCTTTACATATTGCTACTACGTCATTTTTGTTGCGAAGCCATTTTTCTTCCATTTTTTGTTATCTGTGAGATGCCCTAGGAAAGCCTGAACTTTCTCCAGAAGCTAAAATTATAAAACTGAGAGTGTCATACTCTCGGTACATCATGAGAAAGACTTGCTAGAAAAGATAATAATTCTAGAAAAGCTGAAGTCAGCTTAAAAAGAGAACAACCAAATACAGGATGGATTGATTACAACAAGAAAGCCACAGCCTTGAGCGTATCAGGGTTCAGTAGGGCTGTGGATGACAGGACATTCTGGAGATCACTCATTCATAGGGTCACCATAAATCAGAGGCAACTTGGTGGCACATAACAATAACAACCAGGAACATTTTACACTGAATAATAACCGACAAATTAATAAACAATTTGAAACAGATAATACAGTATTGTCATAAGCTGCCACTAGCCCCTGTAGTATTATATGATTTGCTACATTTATTTTCATACATTAATCTGAAATATCATTTGAACAGTACCAGTTTGGGTAGATATAGTACAAAATGACTGGGAATGTTTTCCAAAGCTGGCATAAAGTCTTAGCTATGCCAAAATCTTGCTAAATTTGTTTAGACTTTTACAAACTAAAAAGCAAAGAATCCTGTTATTTTTCAGTCAAATCCAATTTTGCCCCTTCATGATGAGGATTTTTTTTATAATGCCAACAGCCTCTTCCCCACAACAGTATAATAATTTGTGATGTAGGGACACTGTTGGATGTGCCACTATGTCTACATGGGCACTATCATCACAATATTATGCAACAATATCTGAATATAGTTGTGTACCTCCTCTGCCCCTGAAACATCCAGCTAGAATATGAAGCAGGTGCTAGATTTTTCTCCCTAGGTTACAGCTTTATACCAGGAAGTTAGAGAATCTATATAATGCAAGTGTGCCAAGTAAATGCACTTCACGCTTCCGCATAAGCTTGAGAAAACAAATGTCATGCTGCATCCAATATTGCAGGGGTTTATTACCACTTCAAAGTCCATATACTGAGACACAGCAACAGATATATTAGCTAGAAATGTGCAGGTGTGTCCTTGGACTACAGCTCCCTGAATTCCCCAGGCAGATGAGACCATGCTGCCTGGAAAATTCTGGAGGTTGTAATCCAAAACTATAGATCCACATACCTCTAATATTTGCCTACTTTATTCTAAGTCAATATCACATGACTTTAATTTTTAACCACTTGAGACTACAGTGCCAAAGAAGAACCACATAGACTAAATTTCCACTGCAGTGATATACCAAATGATCTCAAACATGTTTGGACTAGATAACCCTTAGAATCCCCTTCCAACTCTATAAATCTATTATTCTGGGTAACCACTCCACTCTAAATCTGGAAATAATAATTTGTGATGGAAAATCTCAAAGATGCCAATCAAGATTCAGAGAGATTATCAGTGAAGCTGCAATAATGTGACACTGCAATTCTTACAGAAAAACCTCTCCTTGGCACAGCCTCTCAATGAACATGGTGTTAAGAGAAGTACTGTATGATCAACTGTATAATCTACACCTATCAACAGGTGTTCTTTAAAAGTAGGAGAAAGTACCACAGGTGAGGAAGGAGTTCACACTGACAAATTCAGCTTCATTCAAGTACAGTATGGATGATTAAGTTTACAGTCTACTCTACTATCACTGTAGTGCACCAGAACACTTTACATCTCTGCAGCTAGGACAAAAGGTATCAGATGCTGGAGAGGCTAGGTCAGACCTGGGCAAAGTGCGGCCTGAGAGCCACATACGGCCCGTGAGCCGCTCCTGTCGAGCCCGCAGACAGTTCTGAACATCAAAACCATTTATAGCTTTTTGTCTAAAGTTGATCAGTTGCTTATCTTTAACATACCACAAAAACCTCTTAGTATTTGTGAAGATTAACAAGTTTAAAATAAAAATAATCATAACATCACTGTTTCACTTTATTTTTAAGTAAAGTTGGTTCGGGCTCCAAGCCCAGTTCAAATTTTTCATGTGGCCCCCCTATAAAAATTAATTGCCCACCCCTGGGCTAAGTCCTGTACCCAATCATCAGATAAAGAGGTCAAAAAGACTGCTGTCTCTACTGCAGTACCCAATGCTTGTCCATCAAACCCTTAACAAGATTTCGCTTATTCCATACTGAAATCATTAATACAAATCTGCACAACGTCTGACTTTGTCTCATGATAACTTTGCTTTTGAAGCACTAGGCAGACAATGTAATATATGTTGTGCGCCATCAAGCCAATTCTGACTTATGGCAACCCTAGCAGGGCTTCCAAAGTATTTGAGATGTTTAAAGAGTGATTTTACCATTGCCACCACCATCATCTGTGAGCTTCTATGGACAAACAGGGATTTGAACCCAAGTCTTCTAAGTCTTAGTTTGACATTCTATCCACTGCACCACACTGGCCCTCCTAAAACATGTTATAGGGTAATTCTAATTTTATAGCAAAAAAACACAACAACCCCCCAACTCAAAATATCAAATAGCATACTACTGGACTTCAGGAGCATTCAGTTATAAATGTCAGCAACAAAAATATAAAGAACAGAGGAAAACATGCAGAAATACATCAAAGAAACAAGTAACACAAGGTTCCGCAGTACAAACTACAAAACAAGGTTCTACCCTTCAAGCTCCTTTATTTAAGAACAGTAACTCCATGTGCTTGATTGTTGGTCTACAGGGCAGAGATGAAGGCAGAGGACCAAAGGCCTAGCCTCAAGCAGCAGCTTTAAAAATTCCATCATAAAAGACCTTACAAGCTAAGATACCAATATCTGAACAGACTTCATAGGTCATACATGTTAAGAAGAGTAGGACACAAAAAAGTAATCAAAAAGCAGAATTGGAAAATAAGAAGTCGGGGGGGGGGGAATATTGTCCGAGTGAACTCTAACAGAAATCTGTAATGCACTTTGTATTACCTGCACAGTGCAGAAGAGTGGCTTGACAGTCTGGATTATCAAAAATGCAGGGAATCCTTCATTTAACCCTTCTTATACCAATAATACACAATAATATCAGGTTCTTTTTATCTTTCTTGGGCTTAGTTATCGATTAAGTTACCTAATTAGTTATCGATTTCACACAGGGTGAAAAATCTGCCCTATGTTGCATTTTTGGTTTGCAAGTCAACATGTTTTTCAAGTTTTGCCATCACTTTAAATTTAGTTTATATAGGCAATAAAGCTTCAACAGCAGGGTGAAATGAAAAACAAACTATGCACATTGGGAAGCTCCTACTGAGGAGAAATAAAATATGTGGCTATGGAACCATTACTCAGCCCACAGTATATTTATTTAAAATCGTACCCACTGCCTAACAGTTGTCTCAGGGCTTATACTACAAAAATGCCACTTAAAATTTCATATCATAGCACAACACAGGAACATGGCCATAAATAAAACAAAATCCAGGGGTTACGACTAAAATTAAAGAAAGCAAGATAAAAGACCCAGCAGTATTAAAGCCCTGACAGAAGCCAACATTCGTTACTGCTTATGTTACAGCATTCTAACAAGAGAAGCAACCTCCCTTGTGAGGGAATTCCAGTTGGGCTGGCTAATGAAAAGGCTGTATCCAAAGTACCTACCATTCTAGCTTCTCTATCTGATGGGCTGATATAAGAGAAACTTCGACAAGGACCAAACACATACAGAATGCAATCACTTGAATGAGCTGCCTGCACTCATCTTTATTTTCAGGCAAAACTGAAGAGACTGTCAGCATGGTGGATTTTGTCAAACTAGGGCAGACTCTCCTCCTCCAAACAATCAGTCACATGGATATACACAAGGCTCAGGCCAAACGCAAAAGGGGAGTGACTTCCGCGCTACTGTCACAGACGATCTTGAAAACAGCAACACCCTCCCTGCCATGTTCGGATCCAAACATTAGAAATCACGTGGAGCAGTTTCTGCAATGGGTGTAAATCTTTTTTTAAAAAAGCTTTTACATGGGAAGGGACTGTGCTCAGTCCAGCGAGACGGCAACAAGAGATGGATAGGAAGCAGGTACTATTTTCGGATTGTGCACACTCTAAACCCAGACGAAACGCTTGGATTAACTTGACTCAAGCTCGATCTCGTGGGCTTCCTGCTCGCACGCCCACATGTCTATCCTTTCACATTCCGGTGGCAACCACAATCGTTGCCAGAACTTTTCAGAGCAGAAGTAATATTAATTCCGTGCTACCAAAAACGCGCCCTATCCACTGCCTGGTGTCTCTGAAGCGGGACGAGAAGAGGAGAGCTTTTTCGTCAGGCTCTCACAAACCTATCAAGCCCCTCAACTCCAGTTTCCTTTTTCTTTTTTTTAAACTTCCCCGTTGCCTGGACCCTGCCTGCTCCCCCGACTAGGGTGACCCACTAACACACCTCCATACAACATGGCCGCCCCACCAAACAGCGCTGAAACACGGCTGAAGAAGTTGACGCTTATCCCCGCCCCTTCCTGCCGCCATTGGTCCGACTAAGGGGAAGCCTTAATGCCATTGGACTCACCTGCCGTCAATATTTCAGCCCAGCAGCCCCCCCCATGAAGCTAGGCTGAGGCGACATATAAACAAATCACTTTCTGGAGGTTCTGAACTGAACGCCGGCCCACGCCCACCCCCCACCGGCCAGGAGCCGAGAGGCGAGCGAGGGAGAACGGCGCCAGCCGCGCCTAAGCCGAGGGGGGCAGCTACATTCTCTAGTCACAAAATTCGCTTTTTTCCCCAAATCGAGAGCGGGGGGGGGGAGGGAAGGGGGAGGAGGTGTCGGACATAAAAAGGAGACAAACTGTGTCTAGCTAAATAGGTTGGGCGGCACGCGGGGAGGAGACAGGATGGGGACAGAGGATCAAAGAGTTTTCGAATTAAAAAAGGCTAGCTGCCGAGTTGCAAGCTTCGTCCTCTTTTTTATATGACTTAACTTGATTGCCACTGTGACAAATTCCCCGCACTGCAACAAATATAAAGCCGAGTCCTCTCGCATCGCCCCCCCCCGCCAGAGCATCACAAGACTGAACAGACTAATTTTTTTTCTTCTGCCAACGCCTCCTCTTGTCCTTGATCCCATAACATAGACTGGGGTTCCTCTCTCTATTGGACACAGTCGAAGAAAGCCACAAGTAGCCAGGCAAATACAGAGTTTTTATCTCCCCCCACAGTCAATAAAATAAAAACGTTTGTCATCTTAAGGTGCTGACGTGATTTGAAGTAACAGAACTTTGCTAAAGTTTGTCCCTCGCCCTATATTCGCGGTTGCTCATCAACATTCACGATTACTAAATCCCTTCATAAAATCGAAAGCCTACCGACGTATTAACCCATAAGGAAGAGATATAGCTTTCCCGGGGAGTAAAAATTTGAAAGACACAGCTTCAGTACCCTAGCTCCCTCCTTGTTTTAGATCCGAACCACCAATCTAGATGGGTAAATAAAACATGCATGCTCCAGGAAAACCAAGCATATACCTGTTTTCTTCCCTTCATGCATTCCCCGATCGTATTACAAATATTTAAACCCATCATCTGAAACACGAGATTAAACTGTCTACAAACAGGTCAGAAGGCAAGTACTGAGTTATTCTGACATATCTACAGCAGGACCACACCTACCATGAACTACTTCCTACACCTTAGAAGGAAAACCAAATTAAATAAAAGCTGTCCCCGCCCCCGATCCCCATGCTCCTCTGCAGTCCTAGGAGAAGGGAAAGGATTTCAGGCAGACAACCAAAGCACACGCCCCTTTCTTCCATATCCCTTTCCATGTAGGGACGAACAACCAAAAGAAACCAAAATTGTTCGGGGGCATCCTCTGCACTCCCCTGTTAAGACTGAAAGATCCATAAATTGGCACTTAGAGAGATAATTATAGCTTACATATAGGAACTAATCCCTCTGCCAGTAGTATCTACGGCCGCTTCCTCCACGCCCCCTTTCCAAGCAAATCTTGCTGCAGAAGGAAAGACAACTTTCCTCCATTCTTTCTCCGCTTAATATCATGTTCGCTTTCCTCCCCGCCCCCCGTCCCACAGCCTTTATCCTAAACGATTCTCCTTCCCACGGTTGCAGCAAAGAAGAAAAAACCCTCCAGCCACAAAAGCGAATACAGCACAACCACCTTGGCTCCCAACGGGATTCCTAATAAGTCGAACTCTTTTGGGCAACTATTGCGACTTTCTCCCTCTTCCTCCAAAATCTGGGCTATTTGCCCCCCCCCGGTTTCTGTTTCCCCCTCCCTCTCCCCCCCTCCACTGAGAGCTCCAGCAGCTTTGGCCCAACCCGACGGCCTCTCACCTGACGCCCCGGCCCAGCGGGGCAATGCTGGGGTGTCTCAATTCGGGGACCCGCTTCTGCTGAGGGTACAGCCCTGGTCCGGCCCCTCCATGCCGCTCTGGGGTTTGTTTTGTTTATGTGCCTTCCTGACGGGTTCCCGGAAATCGCGTGACTCGCCCCCATCACGTGGGCTTTAAAAAAAACGGGGGGGAGAGGGAGGGAAGAAGAAAGCCTAAAGACGGCGGAAAGTGAGGGAGCAAACGCCACCAATCAGAAGGCGGAAGAGGAAGCCAATCAACGGCCGCGGAGGCTGGCGTCCCCTCTCACGTGATAGCCTGACGCGAAAAGGGCGGGGGAGGATGGAAGGAAGAGAATGTTCTGTTCTCAGCCGACTGGGGGACGGTGGTGGGAATTCCGCGCGCGGGGGGGGGGGGGGAAAGGCGGCGGCCTGCTCGGAAGCGGTGGCGGAGCTCTTCGCTCTCTACGAGACGCGAGGCTCGGGGGCGCGGAGCAGAAAGAAGGGACTGAGAATCTCCTTCCCATTCAAGGAAAACGTGCCGCTGTGCTGATGCCGCCTGGAGAGGAGATCTCCGGACTGTGGGACACACTTTGACTACAGAACTCAAAGTTTCTTCCATATCGTAAACTTCGTTAAACAACCCGAGGGACTTCCCTCTGCGGGCACACGGGCCGGCGCATCACACGCTGAACAGATATTCACAGGCACGGAGATGCGGCGGAACAAACGAGGGAGCGCTCCCTCCCTCCCTCCCTGGCCTAGCTCTGCAAGTTCCCGCAGAAATCCCCACCTTCATTAAGGTTGAGGGCTCGGCGTTTCCTCTGGGCTGCCTCCTGTTCGGTCTGTCAACAGCTCACCCTGCGGTGGATGGAAATGGGTACAGTGACAACGGTAACAACGTCAGAAGGTATTTCCTGCTCCCTGGAGTAGACAGTGGTTGGTGCCGGTTCAAAGGATGGAGATGAAGACCAGAGTATTTTTCTCTCCTTCCTAAGTTCATATGATTGGATAGTCATTTGAAGCGTAGGGTTTTTTTTTTTTTAAAGACACTTTCAGACTGTCGCCGATTAAAACCAATACCCAGGAACTATGTCTTATCATTCACTTATTTTGTAACCTACAGTATTGGTAAATACTGTATAGGTCTGAATCCTACTGGTTACATCTATTGGTATGCCTCCATCAACATAACGCTCAGTGGCAAATTTCTGCTAGTTGAGAAGTCTATGTAGGCATTTAATTTTAAGTTTGTTGCTGACATTTATGCAACTTGCATCTAGTTGGCATAAAACATAATAGGATTCCAGCCATAGAGTTTTAATGCATAGTTTTATCATTTGAATTGTAGTTCTACACAGAAACACAACAAAACAATTCAAGTGTCTATACTTTACTGCAACCAAGAGCTCTCATTAATGTATGAATCAGAGGGAGGGGAAAAAACAAGAGGTAGCAGATATTTTTCACAGTACTTTCAGACTTTCTGAAAGTGAACTCATTGAAGCTATATCGCATTAGGTCAGGGGTCTCCAAACTTTTCTGTATGAGGGCCATATCATATATTGTACACATTTTTAGAGAAGGGGGACCCAAGAGATTCCTCACCCCCACTGACTTTGCAAAGATAGCAGGGTTGGGGAATCATTTGGGTCCCCCTTCTGGCTTCCTATGCCTTGGCTGGATAAAAAGGCAAGCAGGCCAGATGTGCCCCGCGGGCCATATTTTGGATACCCCTGCATTAGGTGCTCAATGAACTGCTCCACACAAATGTTTGTTATTCCTTTAAATCTATAGCATTCCAGTAGTCACATGTGAATTACTATGAGGTCAGTTTGCTGGTGTACTTGAATACAGTAATATTAACATAGTCTAAAGAAAGCCAGAATACAACAATAAGAATAGAATTTTATTCCAGAGGCACAGTACATCTTCATTTAAAGTATCAGACCATACATGTGAACTAAATCATTACAAAATCCAGTATGGAAATTGTTACGACAAATGATGCTTGGAGAGGGACAGGCAGTTCTCAGTGCATCTTGCCATAATGGCAGAGGAATGAGTAAACATGTTTCATTACACTTCACATTCAAGAATAAAGTTATACTCAAGAAAATATATCCACTAGGCACTTTCAGGAGGTGTGAAACCAGAAGACCTGCTTTAGGCAAATATTTGTGACAGAACAAACAGTAAGGCATTAGAGTAGACCTGGTTGAATTCAAAGTACATTAAGAGCATCTTTGGATCAGTGGAGCCTTCCATAAAAAACATGTCTTCATATCCTGCAAAGCAAAAAGCAATTTAGTCTCTTTCAGAAGCATTTTCATTCATAAGTGACTCTTAAATATTAGATTATGGCAGAGAGAATATGTAAGGCATTACAGTTGTCCCACATAGTTTTTTATATTAACAATTACAGGAGTTGCTCAGACTTAAAAGTTGTGACTAAACAGTCATCAAATCATGCAAAATGCAGTACTAAATCAATGCAATTCTACAGTCTCCCCAAATTAATAGTTATTGACATGCCAGCCCTTCCACTTCCAAGTCAAGATTGTTACTTGGTAGGAAGCAGCACACTATACCAAACAAATACATTCAAGATCACTGTTTTCTTGCACTACTTTGCATTCATTGCAAAACACAGAAGTACTGATTACTTCTATGAACTGTTAAAAGAAACACGACTCCCCACCCCCAAAGCTTGTCACTACTGTACCTCCAATTCATTTCAAATCTGGTCTGAAAATATTGGAATTTTGTCTCAAGTAAGCTCTGCTACAAACACTTAAAAACTCTACAAGATATAATTTGTTCTTAGCTATTCAGGTTTTTCAAACAGAGAATTATACAGTAATTGTGAAGGGAAATGAAAGCTGCACAAGATAAAAGCAGGAGTAACCCCTCTGAATTGGTATGTGCAATTTGTTGTTCCAGAAACCAAATTTCTGGATCTGGTCCCTAATCATTATTACAGCAAACTTCAATTTCAAGCCCAGCACTGAAAGAGAACAAACACTTCTGTGACAGCAATCTGTTTGGGTTGAACAATTTAACAACAATGCTCAAGTAAGTCATGATCTTCCATGCATCTTTATTATATAGTACATTTTATGCAGAAGAGGAATGGGTGTTTATGTACTGTTGGCAATATGAAAAAGGTGGGCAAAATGAACACTCAATTAATATCACTGTTAAATGGCAAAAGCTCTTCAGTCCCAGAGGGGTGCAGTGCCACTTGTCTGCTTGCCCGTGAACAACTGGTATTCACACCCAACAGTCAATCTGTATTGCTGGACAAAAGACTGCCCATTTTTGCAGTGTTCTTTGGCAAGCTCTGTGCCCAACCAAAGCTTCATCTGACAATTTAAAATTTGTACTTCAGTTATGGCACATTTCTTGAACACTCAAAAAGATGATTACCAGTAGGTTTTTATAACATATAAATTTTTCCCCTTTTTTAAGTAAAAAGGTAACAGTCATAAAATACTAACTGGAACCTACAAAGAGCTTAACATGATGATAACCATAACCTTTTAGAAAGAGACACAGATAATGGGAATAATGTTATTGTATTTTATCTCTGTTGTTGGCCGCCTAGAGTAGTCCACCACGACTAGATAGGCGGGATATAAATTAAATAATAATAATAATAACAACAATAACAACAACAACAACAACAACAACAACAACAACAACAACAACAAAAACTTGTGGCACAAGTCATAGCCACTGACATTCATTCATTCAGTTTGTATTCCACTCCCATTAGTGTCACGGCACTACTCTAGGCAGGTGACATCACATATACAGTGGTGCCTCGCTAGATGATAATCCATTCCACTGAAATCGCTGTTTAGCGAAATCATTGTCTAGCAAAAAGTATTTCCCTATTGGAATGCATTGAAACCTGTTTAATGTGTTCCAATGGGTAAGAATCGTCATTGTCTAGCGAAGATCGGCCATAGGAAAGCCGCTTTGCAAACTGCCGATCAGCTGTTTAAATAGCTGTCTTGCGAAGCTTAGGTCCTGAAAACACCCGTTTTGCGAGCGCGGAGGGAGCTGCCAAAATCACTGTCTAGTGAAAATTGGTTTACGAAGCAGGGACCAAACACTGTCCAGCGAAATTCCCCCATAGGAATCACTGTTTTGCGAATCGCTATAATGATCGCAAAAAGTCATTGTCTAGTGAAAAACTGTCAGGCGGGGTAACTGTCTAGCGAGGCATCACTGTACAGTGGTGCCTCGCATAGTGATGTTAATTGGTTCAAAAAAAAAACATCGCTATGTGAAACCATCGCTATGCAAAACACCATTTCCCATAGGAATGCATTGGAAACCGGTTAATCCGTTCCAATTGGAACGGATTGCCGTTGTTAAGCGAAAAAACCCATAGGAAACATCGCTAAGCGAAACAATGTATCATCCATTGGAATGTATTGAAGCTGACTCAATACATTTCAAGGGCTTTGCGAAGTCAATTTTTGCAAAATTAAGTGTGTCATAAAAGGGTCAAAAATGGTTTTAAATGCTTGGATTAGCTTCTGCACCCTCTAAAACGGATGCAAAAGTTAATTTGGCTTTGATCTGACTTTTCATTAATTTATGGTGAATTTTTCCCCCCCAACTTTTGACAGCTGTCAAAATCTGACAGCTCCATTATTTCCTATGGGGGAAGAAAAAATTCACAAAAAATTAATGAAGACTCAGCAACTGTTCTAAATTCTTGGGTTAGTTAGAGGACCCCCTAAGTCGTGTGCAAACCTGATTTGGCTTTGATCTGAACTTTCGTTAATTTTTTTGTGAATTGTTTTCTCCCCCATAGGAAAGCATGGAGCTGTCAGATTTTGACAGGTCCATTGGTTCCTATGGGCCAAAAAAAAAATAAATTCACAAAAAATTAACGAAAAGTCAGATCACAGCCAAATCAGGTTTGCACATGACTTAAGGGATCCTCTAACGAATCCAAGCATTTAGAACTGTTTTTGACCCTTCTAAGACACTTTTTTAATTGAAAAAAGAAACATCGTTAAGTGAAGCAGGGGACCTAAAATCGCATTCGTTATGCGAAGCATGGCCCCAAACTTCGCTAAGCGAAAATCGCCCATAGGAAACATCGTTATGCGATGCATATTATTTTCTAAAAAAACACATCGTTATGTGAATTCATCGCTAAACGAGGCAATCGTTAAGCGAGGCACCACTGTAATAGAAAATAAAAATAGAAGCATTAAAAGCAGCAACAATAACCCTAAAAAACAGGTGGCACCAACTAATCATATAAACTCAAGAGTGGATAGAGGAAAAGAGGGTGGCGAAAAGGAGGGGAAAGAAAAATGGCAGGGAAGGTGGGGAAAACAGACAGACAGAACACGATAGTTTCATGTCAGCCTATCCCCCTTACTTTCTCTTGTTCAATAATCAGAAAATGTACTTTTAAGCAATTATGCTAAATGGCCAATGTATTGTAATCACATTCTAGAGTACAGGATTAGAGAATCCAAGTCCTTCACCTATACTTGTAGTGATATTGATGCTAAATCCAATCTGGTTCATTATTGAAATCACTGCAGCAAAAAAATAGGTTCCCTCTTGTAAGAACTATTCTGCCTTGAATTAAAAAGCCACTGTGTTCAGTTCCTATACATGCTGGGTATCAGAGGTGAGGAGGGTCAATGAATCATGCTCACAAATGTACACTGAATTCTTGTTGTTGCAGAGTTGTTTTGATGATAAAAGGAGAGGGGAGCAGAAAAAACAGTCATCAGATTCTCAGAGAAAATGTGGATATAAATCTAATAGATATGAAAAGACCAAGAATAGTTACCTAGTTCACAAACGGTGACAGAAGAGGACATCATTAAGGCCAGTGGTCTTTCAGGTACAAAATTATATCACTTTTTAACTGTGGGCCAAAGAGCGGGTTCAGCTGAGCCAGGATTGCTATTAACCAGCTGCAAGGTAAAAAAACACTGTAAAAATAATGGATAACAAATATGTGGCTAGTATGCAACAGACTAGTTGGTTAAAAGAGGTAGAATTACCACAGCTAAAACACTCCTGAGTCAATGCAGACCTCCAAAAGCTTTCAGAAGAGACAACCAGAAATGTTTCAGCATCCATCTAAAAGTCTAAAACAAAGCTGCACTTAACTCTTTTCTATTTCAAGTAATGCTCATAGTTCATCCTGGCACACATTCTTCCATTTACACTTTTTTTTAAAAAAAATGCTCAGACATCCTCTCACCCATGAAGCTCAAAATATATAATCAGCAGCATTCCTCCCCCGCCACATTTCCAGCGTGCAGACCGTGAATGATGCTGCATATACAGCAGTACCCTGCACACAAGACTTAGTGGAGAAATCTAGAAAGAATCTGGATATTTGCAGAACTACAGATGTTTATTTTTAATACTAATGGGAAGCTTCAAGACATAGCCCATTGAGAACTACGTATTCTCACTGCCCACACAATTCTGACACTTGGCAGAAAGTAATGGAAACCTAGAACCACTGGGGAAGGAATGGGGAAGAAAATACAGGATCAGGAAGGAGACCATGGCTAACCAGAACAGTGAACAAGACCAATCCATATTGCAACATTTTGTTGCAGGTATTTCTTATTCCCTCCAAAGTCTGAGACCCTTTTGAAAGTCATTTCCTTAATAAATAAATAAATAAAATGTACCACCCTGGCAATGCAATCTTATTTGTTTAAATCTTAACTTATCTCATTGTAGTTGTAGCTTATGCTAGGCTGAAGTCTCCTTATTTGAGGAATATGTATATATTTCAAATAGTGACACTGCTAAAGGTTTCATGCTAAGAGATGTAATGGAGAACTGCTAGAGAAAAGTAGCAATTTTCAGTCAGTCACACATCCATCACTAAATACAGAAAAAGCTTAAGCCTCCTTCCAACGTCTCTTTTAGGAGGACTGTTGAGTGTCTGTGAAACTGCTAACAACGCATACATGACAGAACACATGCACACAATTCTCAAAGTAGTGGTCACATTCGCCAGGAAGAAGTCAGATCAGGGACACAAAATATTTTGCAGTGAGTAATATATTCTTGTTGCCAGGAAAACGGAACACATTTATGAGTTATGTATAGTTGGTTTATTAACTGTAAATACCAGCCTCCAGCAAAAGGCTTAGGAATCTTTCATCTGTACAGAGTTACAGCAGTACTAAATGCTCAGTATACAGTACAAGCCATTTTATGAGCACACAGTCACATCTAACTGCTATTTCTAGAATGCTTTGGGAGGAGGCGAAAGAGCAAATCAGCTTTGTAATGGGAGCTGCTACAAATGCAGAACACTTACACAGTCATGGAAAATTCCACACAAACCTGGATGCTAGAACCAGAGAATGAAACACAGTTTAGCTGGAAAAAGAAAAGCTGTAGCAGTCACATAAGAAATACAGAATTCGCCCACACTGGTCAAATTACCTTACTTCTCACAACAGAATAAATAAAATAATAGCTGCAGAAAACAAATACAGTTCTCCAAGATGGATAGCTTTATACGACTGCCACTGACAACCAGCATTTATATCATAAATTGCTACAGATACAGGATGGCATCCTCTTAGACTCACAATATGGTTTTCCTTGTAATGATTGTACAAATATCCCCATTCATACCTGGAGACCAATCATAATTTGGGGCAGAAAAAAACTGTTGTACAGTTCAGAACGGTATGCTTTAAGAATTATGCCTTCTATAATTAAAAGTACATTCTTGCTTGTTCACTTAAGAGGTCCTCCACTAAGGACACTATTTTATCCTATTATTTTGGGTACTTATTATATGCTGCTATTTTTCAAACTATGTTCCAGGAAATCCATAGGGTTTCTTAGAAGCCCCAAGAAGACACACCCTCAAAGGCAACTTCAGAAGTGTTACACATCCTTCTCTACAGTATGTTGTTGCAGGGACTTCTGAATGCCTTCTATAATGTCAGACTCCATTGAAAAGGAGTAAAGCCCAACAAGGCTGGCCACTTATAGTTTTCCCTATTCAAAAAGAGAGTCCCTGCAAAACAGGAAATCTAGGACTGACAGGACAGTTTGAAAAGCATCCCCTGAAAATAGACCATTTGGGGAAACAAACCCCCTCCCAAAAAAAAAAAAAAAAAAAAAACACTACAGATTCCTGGTGTCTTTATTGAAATAGAGATCGATGGGCTGTAATACATGCCCTTTGTGGTGTTGAATATTTCATCTGTGCTGATCAATATGTTATCAAGTGCCTGAAACTTTCTGAAAACCAAAAAATTCAGTTGCAAAAACACACATAATCATAAAAGGAGAATCTGTACACAAAAATTCAAATCTTTTACAGCCTATCTGTTGCTCCAAGGTAGATTCTTCTGTTTCTAGTTTAACTATAGCTTCTGCAAAATCCAGTCATGTAAAGTATGGATGGAATCCCCAAGAGGAGGTCAAGCTACTCTCATTATTGAAATCATGCTGTACTGAAGTCCAGCATTAGTGTCTTTTACCAGAAACGGCTGTTTTTTATGGAGCAAGCATAGGGCAGTTTCAGGCAGTGCCAGTACTGCTGACTCCTGTGAGTTAAGTACACCTCAAGATGATGCAGCAGCAGTCTCATTATGTCTCAGGTACATGTTGAGCAATAATTCCAAAATATATAAATAATAAAATTTCTGGTGAAATGGGAGGTGAATTATTTTCCTTAAGTATAAATTAGATGCTCTTTGTGTCAGGTATGCCCCAGATCTTTTGTTATTTCTCCTAGACTTCAATGCAAAAATGCAGAATTTATCTGCTCACAGCTATTCTACCAGGTACAAACTGAGAGCTGTTCCACTTTCAAAAGCCATTTTTGTGGAAAATATGGAAATTACAAGGCACCCAGGTTCTCCCTTTTAAAGGTCCAGGTTCCAGAGACCAAGAACAGAACAAGAGGACAACTGGAAAGCTGTGTTCTTTGAAAGACTGTTATTGAAGGATTCACACTTCCACGTATACAGCGGACATACACACTGAAATGCTTAATGATAACAGGAACAGCAAAATTAGAATACAAAACCTAAATTAGTAACCTCCCATTGCTATCAATGGGCTAAATCTACCAGTGGTTCTATTTAGATTTAGACCCACTAAGATTAATGTGATTTATTACTCACAATTCTACTCCGACTGATTTCAGTGGGTCTGTTTTAGATAGAAACAATACTGGATTTAGTCCAAACCTTTGATATTCAAAAATATCAATAAGCTTTTGCACAGTATACTTTCCAACAGCTTCAAAATACATGATTTAGATCAGAGAAAATATGAAGGGCTCATTATGAAATAGAGTCACCACACTGAATTATGTAGAAGAAAGATTAACATGCAACCATTACAACTGCCCTTTAAATCTGCTCAGAAAAACTGTGGCTTTTATTGTTGTGAGACCATAACTCAGTTTGGCTAGGAAATCAGCTGAAACACCCAGCTGGCTAGGAGAAGCAGGAAAACAGCTGGAAAGAGGCAAAATCATTATGTGACCACTGACCTATTAACTCCAGTCCTATTTATTTATTCTCAGCACGCTGAATTTTGTACCATGCTACATTTGCAAAGTCTAATTTCTCATAAGGGCAAGGGGAAAGAAGAGTTAGAGGAGTTAGGAGAACAAAGGTTAACATGAAAGAATGTCCCGTCTTCTTTCTGCTCCAGGATTGACTGAATAATGATCTAGATTTAGACTGTAAACTTGAGAGAAGGAATTGTCATGCTATGTAGCTTCATAACTCACTTTGGGAATTATGTTATGTTACGTTATGTTTGTTACATTACATTATGTTTGGTAGTGACGTCTATTTTAGATGACCAGGCCAGCCTCTGTGTTCCATCATGCCCATGATTTATTTAGAAGGCTCAGTGACAGTGATGCTGATGCTTCCATCCCCAGCCTTATCCTCTCCATGGGCTAGTGCGCACTGCCACTGCTGTTAGGAAAGCCTAACCATGCGAAGTCATGATAGGGGAGAGGAGCTGCCACCCTTCACGCCTCCCCCAGGCAAGTTTACTCCACATCAGCAGTGGTAGCACAGTAATGGTCCAGGGGGCTAGCAGCCATCTTGCTTCTACCCCTTTCACAGTGCCACTGCTAGGGGATAAGCCCACATGGCGCATGGAGGATGGGAAATGAAGAAACACCATGTGATGACAGTTGCAACTGGAGGATGGTAGGCAAGGCATCAATTGTGGTGTGCAATGTTAAAACAGCAGGTCGTTGTCAAATGCTAGATGCTTACACCAGGTTCTGGCATACCTGCCAAAATTGCTTTTCTAGCCAATCAGGGTTTTTTTTCTGGTTTAATATCAAACCACCTTTTTTTTTCAAGAAACCACCACCATGAAAAGTGCTGTTCAAAGCTTTTTATTTTTAGATGCCTATATAAGTAATACACAAATGTCAAATCACCTATCTGGCAATATTTTTAATGACAGCTAGCCTACAGCCTCTGACTCTCATCTCATTACCCAGAAAAAGAAAGCACTACAAAAATGCCTAACCTTACCAGAATGTGGACCCATTGCCGGTCTGGTGCATTCTAAAGGACATCCAGGTCACAGCTTCACATTCATGTGTCTTTGGTTTGTTGAACCATAAACAAGCAGGGTGTACTTATGCAAAACATGCTTGCTCTAGCTTTACACCAAACATAAAGAGGCCCCTGCCCTAGGCTAGTCAAAACTGTAACAAGGTAGATCTTACCTGAAATATGCTGACAATAACCTACACTAACTAAGTTGGTATATATAGGCCAGATGGGAAATGTTGCTGAACTCTATCTAAAATACTGCATTCTTCCATACAAGTCTACCTAGGTTTGGAGATCTGCTCAGGAGCCCCTTCTCGTGGTCCCACCACTTTCAGAGGCTAATTTGGTGGGGGTTCAGGAGAGGGCCACCTCTTAGTCCACTCTCAGGCTCTGGAACTCTTCTGCTGAGAGACTCTAAAATTACCTCCTCCCTGCAGTCTTTCCACCAGCAAGAAAATGCTTTTAATTTAGACAGGGCTTTCACAATTAACAGGCTTCTAACCAGAATTTTATCTAATATCTAGATCCCTCCCTCCCTCTCTCCCATTTTAGGTAAACTGTTATTCATACTTTAATTAAAACATTTTAAAGTGTTTTAAGTTTAATTGTATTTTAATAATATGTGTTTAATTCAATTTCAATACTTGTAACTTTAATTCTATGGCTTTTTCACACACAAACCATTCTGGATCCCAGTTTTGAGAGAAAGATGACCCATAAATAAATAAAACAAACAAGACTCTCAACTCTCAGCAGCCTCACCCTACATGGCCCATAGTTAGGAATGATACCAGCTATAATCTGGAGAATCACAGATTTTGTTATCTCTTGCTAAAGTCAAAACTGATGCAAATATAAAGAGAACTGACATATAGTTTTCTACAGTTATACTTCAACTTAGCAACTTGGTAACATTTCTGCTTCTATTAGAGAGTGCATACCACATGCAATATTCTGAAAGACCATTCTAAGGCAGGAATGTAGGAAGTCCACATAGTTTCAACACATTGCCCAGAACAGAAGGAAGCTACTCAGGAAATACAGAAGTATCATAATGAGAAAAACACATTAGAAATGCAGACACAGGTTTTAAATAATCCTCCATTTCTGTATTAGAAATATGAGCATATAATCAATTAACACACAAACGAGAAACTCTTGGTACAGTGTCTCAAACAAATCAGTGCTATATTCCGCATGACATAATTGCATTTCCTATAACAGCCCTTTTCTGCTCATCCTGCAAGTAATAGTAATAGAATCAAAATGCCTTATGACACTATAAATTTGACTGAGACTCAACAAAAGGAGAAACAGTGATACTTACAAGAGGTAGCAGCAAACAGCACATGTCACCAGCATTGTGTTGATAATACTGCAGGAGAAAAAAGGAAAACACTGATAAAATGAAACATTAACAGATTGACACTGGATGTCAGCAGTAATGGGGGGAACATTTTTCAATATTTATCTGATAGAAGCTGTGATTATGCAGTTAAACATGATTTTAATAATCAGATTTAAACATCCAGAAGATAGATTAGTATCATCTCCACGGTGCAGAAAGGAAGCTGAGAGATAACAGATTGTTCAATGCCATCTAGTGAGTTCACTAGGCAAGATTTCAACTAGCAATTTATAGGTTCACAACTTAGTCTCTCACCTCCTGTAATACCGTTTCCCTGAAAATAAGACAGGGTCTTACATTAAATTTTACTCCAAAAATGCATTAGGGCTTATTTTCAGGGGATTTTTCCCCATGTACATTCAACAATATTTTTCTTGTTGTTTAGTCGTTCAATCGTGTCCGATTCTTCGTGACCCCATGGACCAAAGCATGCCAGGCCCTCCTGTCTTCACTGCCTCCCAGATTTGGGTCAAAGTCATGTTGGTAGTTTAGTGACACTGTCCAGCCATCTCATCCTCTGTAGTCCCCTTCTCCTCTTGCCTTCACACTTTCCCAACATCAGGGTCTTTTCCAGGGAGTCTTCTCTTCTCATGAGATGGCCAAAGTACTGGAGCCTCAGCTTCAGGATCTGTCCTTCCAGTGAGCACTCAGGGTTGATTTCCTTCAGAATGGATAGGTTTGTTCTCCTTGCAAGAGTCTCCTTCAGCACCACAATTCAAAAGCATCAATTCTTCAACAGTCAGCCTTCTTTATGGTCCATACATCACTACCAGAAAAAAACATAGCTTTGACTATGCGGACCTTTGTCGGCAAGGTGATGTCTCTGCTTTTTAAGATGCTGTCTAGGTTTGACATTGCTTTCCTCCCAAGAAGCAGGCATCTTTTAATTTCGTGGCTGCTGTCTCCATCTGCAGTGATTATGGAGCCCAAGAAAGTAAAATCTGTCACTGCCTCCATATCTTCCCCTTCTATTTGCCAGGACGTGATGGGGCCAGTGGCCATGATCTTAGTTTTTTTGATGTTGAGTTTCAGACCGTTTATCCAAATACAGTCATGTCATCTTCTGGTTGCTGCACAATGGTGGAGGGCAGGGTTTCACTTAACTGGGGCTTATTTTGGGGTAGGACATATTACAATCATCCTGAAAAATCAAACTAGGGCTTAGTTTCAGGCTAGGTCTTATTTTCAGGGAAACAGAGTACTTGCAATAAATTAAAACCCATCCCTTCCCAACTGTAGCATTTGTAGACAGCAAATATGACTACTTGGGATGAATTCCTAAGGTTCTGATTTTTCATGGGCCAATACAGCAACAGTATGTAGCAGCCAAAGATCCATCTTTTTCACATCTCCTTTTAATCCTCCATTTTAAACAAGCATGCTCCAAACCACTACAAGCTGCAAATACAAGGTATTTGTGCTCTGTATAATTCTTGTTTCTCTCTGTCTAGAAGTTATTTACAGTAATATAGAACTCAATGATTTCAGGTGCTATTTTTTCCTTTCAAAACATGTAGTAATTGAAATTTGTAATTTTATTATTTTATATATATTTTTATACTGTTTTGTTTTATTTTGTAAGCCGCCCCAAGTAGACATGGTCTAGAGGGGCGGAGTAAAAATCAAACAAACAAACAAACAAACAAACAAACAAATAAATAAATAGTACTAAGAGGTTCTCTCAAAACTGCTCTAGAATTACTGGAAAATCAGGGAAAAAATGAAATTAATAGCTTTATAATTGCTATTTTCAAAGCCTAACAAGCAAGATTTTATTTAGGCAGCAATGTATGGCCTTGGAACCACTTTTTAGAAAATCAATAGATCCTGTCCAGGCCATTACATTGTCTTAAACTGTTTTTTTTTTCATGATCAGAACTAAAACATATGTAAACACACTTGCAACTAACTTCCCTCCTCACCACCAGCCCTTGTTAGTTATTACAATTGGTGGTATCAATGTTAAGAACAGTGCATTTCACTGAGAGCAGTTGTTTACTTTCAGATCATATTGTGATACCTATGATTCAGTAAAGATGAAATTCTGTGGGCACCATAAGAAAAAAATATTTGCAAGTCGATGTTTAAACATCAGGCCTCTCTAATTTTATTAAGGAAAATATCTTTAGTGTTGACATACCTACTCAACCCCTATGCAACACTGACCCAGGTTGCAGTTATAACACCAAATCAAGACAGATAACCTGCTGAAATAATGATTTCAAGCTTTTAAATACACGAAGAAGTTTGCTTCTTTTCCAAACAATCTTATAAATCCAGGACCACTTAATGGAAAAGTAGTTTCAGTAATGCTGACCACACCATTTGAAGTTTCAAAAAATAAATAAATAAATATAATTACATATGGAAGTTAATTTCAGATTTGAGATTGCAAACCATGCCCTTTCTTGGATTATCAAAATAATGGTCAAGCCAGCTTTTAAAAATTCAGCCTGATAATATAATTAATACATTATTAATAATAATATAATACAGCATGGATCACCCAGCAGGCTGATTAGCAGACTTATGAAAAGAGTTAAGCCATAAAGAATATATAGGTAACGTGCCAACACGTTACATTGAAATAGATGTTGTAGAAGAAAACAGTAAGACAGAAAGACAAATAGATCAAGGCAATTGGATTCAATTTAATAAATGCTTCAAACCTTTAACATTAAATGAAACAGCAACTATTGTGGCATTTTATACCAAGTTTTGTCTTAAAAGGCTAGGACTGTTAGCACAACCATTTCCTGGAAAAGGCATTCCCCATTACTGCCACCAAACCTTAGACAGATCACAGCGCACAACAGAAGACACTGCTTTGCCTTTGAAATAGTTTATAATAATTACATGCCATCATGTCAATTCTGACTTATAGAAACCCTCCCAAGATTTTCTAGGAGTAATTCACTCAAAAGCAGTTTACCAGCATTTATTTCTGATGACATTCTGGGAGTATGCAGATTGCCCAAGGCTGAACCCGTTACAAGGCATATAATACCATCAATCTGATCTTGGTTAGCTCTACAAAATCCTGACCAGCAGCCATGTTTTCCAACCCATTGTATTACAGCAGTTCTACTCCTTTTGAAAAGGGTTCAGAATCTATTGTCAGGGCATGTTCTGTTCGATTTGCATAGGCTTCTGAGCCTATTTAAAGTTCACTGTTACCTTTAAAGACCTGAAAAGTCCAGAAAACATTTTAAAATGTCTGTTCCCATATGATCTTGTCCATCCTCTGCATTCTGCCATAGAGGCCTTCTCCTGCTGAACCATAGCTGGCAGATACAAAGAAAAACCCTCCCTGGTTACAGTACTCATTTCCTCTTGCAGAAAGCTCATGCAGCCTTCTTTTAATGTTTCATAATTGATTAAAATGATTTATTTATATAGATCTTCAATTTCCATTAACATATACTTCTTAAATGACTTTCTTGACTGTGTTGCCAATTATGCACTACTGTGCTGCTTTTTCTTATGTTATTTCAATAACTGGCAACATCCATGGGCCAAATTTTAAATACCCTCAAGGCATCTACTGAATTTTGCACCAAAATTTCTCACTAAAAATGACCAAACATATTTTCAGGCACTATTTCACCAGCCCAAGGCACCCAGTGAAGCAATCATGTTTCAAAACAAAGCATTCTCCCTTGTGCTTAAGGGGAACTATAGGCAGGGGAATATACATGTTGCTCACTTCTATTTCATTATATTTATTTTTATTATTTATTAATTCTTCCCCATGTACAGTGTTTTGGGAATTTTTGCTGAAAAGTAGCACAAACCTATTGAAATAAATAAAATTATGTTCTCATAGATTACATTTTGTAGTATGAAAGACTGTGTGTGTGTGTGTGTGTGTGTGTGTGTGTGTGTGTGTGTGTGTGTGTGTGTGTGTGTGTGTGTGTGTGTGTGTGTGTGTGTGTGTGTGTGAGAGAGAGAGAGAGAGAGAGAGAGAGAGAGAGAGAGAGAGAGAGAGAGAGAGAGAGAGAGAGAGAGAGAGAGAGAGAGAGAGAGAGAGAGAGAGAGAGAGAGAGAGAGAGAGAGAGCATTGCTTTCTTCTGGAGTGCCCTGGGATTGTGCAGCTTGCCTATAATTACACAGGCTGCCTCTTCTGGCAAGAGGGCACAGTGGGGAATCGAACTCTCCATCTCAGTCAGATATTCAAACCACTGAACTATTGAGAAAAAGCGATTCGAAAGCCAAAGAAGGCACGGCTGGAACACATCTGAAAATCACAGGCCAATCTGTGAGGACTAAACAGCAACCAAGACGCAGTCAGAAACTCCAGCTCTTATGCGAATGGCATGGAATTACTGAACAATTTCAGTTATCCATCTCATCGCCAGCTGATTTTGAGGAAAAAGTTACAGTACACATTCCTATCGACAGAAAAAAAAAATTGTCATAAGACCATGACACGTTTTAATCCCATCTGGACTTTTCATGTACAAAGAAGATACGCCAGGACTGTCGGAAATCAGGCTCTCATTAGGGGACCTAAGCGAGGAGGAGCCTTCGAACCCCCCCCCCCCAAAAAAAACTGGGCCTTTTAAAGAACAAAAACGGGCTGCAATTTAACGCATCTCCAGCCATTTAGCCGCCCGATGACGACTTCGGATTAAGACGCAGCGCTCTTGAGAGACGGAATCCACGAAGGGCCCGGGCGGCTCGAAGGAGGGCAGAAGCCGCCCTAGAGAAAGAAGGGGGGGGGTCGTGGTGTCGTCCCGTCCAAGGATGCCGAGATCCCCAGCCGGAGGAGGTCACGGCGGTGCGCGCTGAGAACAGGCCTCTCAAGGGGGCCCCCCTTCCGCCTTCTTCCCCCCCCCCCAAACAAAGAGGCCTCTTTGACGGCGGGAAGCGACTCCCCGCAAGGCCGCCCCAGCCGGGCCTCCTCCTCCCCCCCCCCGAGAGCTCCCACTGCGGGCAGAGCGAAGGAAGGAGCGTCGCTTCACCCAAGACTTCGCACCACCACCCGCCCCGCCGCCGCTTCTCCTCCTCCCGTCACTTACCCCCGGTTGGGGCCCTTGGGCACAAACCACGGCAGGATGCCACCAACCACCCCCCAGAAAACGGTCATGACGACGATAGGAACCGCCAGGCCGCTGTACGCCATGACCGGCTCCTTCTTCCCTCCGCCGACTCCAACCTCGACGACGACGACGACGGACTCCTATTCCGCTTTGCCAGCCACGCCCCCCCCGTGGGGCGCCGTCCAATCAGGGGCCGCCGCCATCCTAAACGCTCGTAACCAGCCGTTCCTCCCACCCGCCCGGATTGCGAGGAAATTTGTAGTCAAGCGCGGGGAACTACGCATGCGCTTCCTTTAAGGGCTGGTCTTCCTGCCCTGAACCTCGGCGCTGGTCGCTCTTCTATGAGAGAAGTCGGCTCTGGCGCATTGCCCGCTCCGCAACCCTGGCGTTTTTCTTTTACGTGTCTCCCCCCCCCTCTCCCGATGCAGAAAGAGAGGCAGCTTCAGTGAGGGGCGGACCTCTTCTGTCTACGCTTGTCCCGTGTTGGTCTTGCTGTTCTCAGGCAATGCTGAAAATAGTTGTAGGCTAGTTTCGATCTTGCCCTTTGTTACACGAGCATCTCCATTTTAACTAACTGGGCAAGTCCTTCGGGCCTCAAGGCCTCCTGTGTAACACTCGCAATTTTCAAAGAGGTAGCCTTGTAGCCCTTTCTGAACTATTTAAACTTCCTTGCACGACACAACCCATGCCTATCTGAAGAATTAAACTGTAACCCATTGCCATGTCACACTAAAACCTTTTTAGAAGTCCCACTTAAAAAAAATTTTTTTTGCATCTTTAGGCTCCATTCTCTCTCTCATGCACACATTTTTACGCACAGAGCCTTAATTTAATTTCTGATCTATTTAACTACAGTATTTGAAAAGTCCCTTATTCAATTCACCAAACGGGCTTAACACAGAACAGGGAAAGGCATTCAATATGATCCTTCTAAGGCAGGAAATCTAGCTCATTCCCTGCCTGGTATACACTTGGCAGAGGATTTGTCTTCCTCTGGGCAACATGAAGTGACCTCCAGACTTAGAAATCACCTGACACAAACACACAGGAGACCATAATTTACACCAGATGGTAACTGAAAATGACCAATGAGGAATTTAAGACCATTGGTGAATTTCCTCTTTTTAAGACATATTGCCCTTGCATTCAGCAGGGGGTTGGACTTGATGGCCTTATAAGACCCTTCCAACTCAATTTTTCTATGATTCTAGATGTAAATGAGTTTGGATAAACACAATGGGATCATCTCTTCTACAGAATCTCCCTTTAATTTAAAATAGAAATTGAATACATTTGTGATTTCTTTAGTTTGATACTTTAGCCTCAAGAAAAGCAACAACATACAGTATTCTGGACACCACCATTAATTTCTAGGGAAACTTGATAAAAACTAGTCACACCCCAATATCTTCAGTAAATACGAGCTGAGGGTTAAACATATATGTGTCAAGCCCTGCAAGTTATCCTTCCCTACCCACCAACTTTCATTCCTTTAGTTAAAATACTACTGATGTAATTTGTTGTTGTACTACATGGTCATGTAATGAGAAGCACTTCGTGCTTCAACTTAGGAAGCCGATTTGTGTATTCCAAAAATAACAATTCTGCCCACTGCCAATCTGCCAAATAATTTAATAGAGGACCCTGATTTTTGTTATAAGTAGTGTTTCTCTCCATACCATGTGCACTTTGCTAGCCACCTATAATCTCATGACTTCCACGCTGCCCTTGAATTTAGATTGCATTTCTCTGGTGAGAACACACAATATTAACTCCAGGATACGGTAGACAGTATAAAGACTATCTAATGGCTGTTTCCCATGGACCAAGAAACCTGAGGGCTCAGATTGCATGGATGCAGTTTTGAGTTTACAGTAAACTCAGATTAAGATAAGAGTTGTGTTTCGAAATTTGCAGACCTTAATAAAGATATGGGTTACCCCAAACCAAGCAATGCAGTATTACCTGGCGAGGCCCATTTTTCTGCCTCATCCTGGAACAGCAAATGGATTACAAGGCCTAAAATCACCCTACATCACATCCAATTTCCCTTCACTGTTCCTATGTGCTGCTTACATTGAATATCTCAACTGATGAGAAAGACACAGAGATGCACAAAAACCCACAAGTTTTCAGGTTTCTGAAAGCTTGTTTTTTGTGCATCACTTTGCATATTTTGTGCCTTCTTGCTTGGCCTGTAAAGGTGTCACCTCTCTATAGTCGGGAATGTATTTTGTGAGAACAATGCTTTCATTTTTCACTGCCACTCCACATAGGCCCCTCTGCATTTAAGGTGCTAATTAGGTCACACATACCAAGCTTACTTTCCCAATAAGTGAAGATGAATAGTGTGGGGTCTTTTTACATCAATATATACCTTTTGCCCTTACATTCACCTTAAGTAGATCTGTTTTTCCATTTGACCTATTCATTCAAGTTGGAATCACCCTTTTGAAAATCTAAGGAGTCTACTTGAGGTCTCATTATTCTGAATAATCAGTAATTACCTGAAAGATTTACTACTCTCAGAGGTCATTTGAATTCCAGATCACATATGAATAATGTATTAAATATTAAACACTTTACAGGTCACTAAAATGTTAAGTGCTTACAGTGGACCCTCTACTTAGGAATTAATCCGTACTGGAAGGGTGGCTACAGGTCGAAAAGTCTGTAGGTTGAGCCTCCATTGACCTACAGTGCATTGAAAACCGATTAATCCCTCACCTTTTTGCCCCTCTTGTTCTCGACTCAGGTCAGGCAGGGAGGCATCTGTCAGGTCCCCTCTCTGCACAGCCATCTCCACACAAGAGACTCAAGTGGAGTGGAGTGTGCCGCTACAGCAGTAGCAACAACTTTTCAATCTTGCTAGCATCTTTGCTGTCAGCATTTCTGGCATGCACTGAGTGCTTGCCTCATTGAGGAAGACTAATCCTCGTGTCCAAAGGACTGATGTCAGTCCTCCAAAGATGGATGCAGATGAGCAATGAGAATGGCTCTTTCGGTGGGGGTGGGGTAGGAGTCATTCACATGCATGAAAAGAAAATCTGCCCAAAGGGGTACAGAAATAAATTTGGTTTTCTGTCCCCCTCCCATTCAGCTGAGGCATGTCCATTTCAAATAAAAGCTAAATGGGGAGGTGTGTGTGTTTATGGCTTTTGCCTCTTTGTTTGAAGAACTGGGGTGTGATATACAGTGGTGCCTCGCTTTACGATTGCCCCACATTACGACGAAACTGCATTACAACAATCTTTTTGCGATTGCAATTGCGATTGCAAAACGATGGTCTGAATAGGGTTTTTTTTGCTTTGCGATGATCAGTTCCCTGCTTCGGGAACCGATTCTTCGCAAAATGACGATTTTCCAACAGCTGATCGGTGGTTTCAAAATGGTCGCAGGGTAAATAAAATGGCTCCCCACTGTTTTCTGGGACGGATTCCTCACAAGACAGAAACCAAAAATGTCTGCCCTATGGAGTATCTTCGCTGGATGGTGAGTTTCCAGCCCATTGGAACGCACTGAAGGGGTTTCAATGCGTTTCAGTGGGCTTTTTATATTCGCATTATGACATTTTCGTTCTACAGCGATTTCACTGGAACGAATTAACGTCGTAATGCGAGGCACCACTGTACAATCCACAGCTGCCTCAGCTATAACTTTGAAATAGCCCTAATGCAGCCTGAATCTTTCCAGACTTAGATCTAAGAACGGCATGCCTGACAAAATCCATCTTGCCCAGAGCTTTTGGACTTTAACTAAGAGTAAGTTTGCTGGCAAAATAAAGCTTACCATGAATGTTTGGATTTTAGTTTCTTCACACTGGTACATGCCTGACAAAATGGATTGTCCCAATCCACGAAAGCTCATAGATTATATGATGATTTTTTAGTGGTCTATAAAGGTATTCCCTACTTTTGCATTTGTATTTTGTGCTGCCCACACAGCTCCCTTTATTTCAAGAAATAACTAAGAGCCCTAGGTTGCCCGCAATTCCAGTTCACGTTAAAATTATCTGTGGACCAAGAGAATTAAAATAAAACAATGTTGTGTATATACCACATTTAACATAATAAATAAAAAATAATTGCAACTAAAAATAACTACAGAAACCCGCAGGTTAGGAACCCATGTTCTAGTCTGACTCATGGGACTTGTAAGTGTCCTCCCTCCTTTAAAAAGAAAAAGATTTTCATGATAAGCAGAATTATTTTCTGGCAATCAAATTAAATTCACATCAGTTTGTTTGCATTTAAATGTTCTTAAAATTTTAACTTGTCACTTTGCCCTTACATATGTCTCAATACTCCTATTTGATTTTCAGGCAGTGGCATATGTTAAACATTTTCAGATGGGAAATTTCTATTTATTGTTAAGATTAAGATATATAGTCTGGCTTGAACTTCTTGCCAAGGGGAATTTCTAGATCTCTATCTGCATAAATTCCTCTTCTCAGATTAAAGCATCACATTTTCATCTATTTTGTACTACAGCTGTCTTTTTGCTGTTATGTTAAGACAAGAAAATCAGAACACTCATAGATTATATTTGACTAGAATTTTAATGGGTTTCACACGAGTCCATTTTATTCTTGCATCTTCTCAATTGTTTCTTCCTTGTATTTTCCTTTTTCTTTACCAACTTGGCGAGACTTCGCTTTACGTTCCAAAATCTTTTTACGATCCTTGTCCAACTTTAGTCTTGTGATCACCACCTAGGAAGTCAAAATAAGTATTTTAAGTATATCCTACTACTTTGTTTTATACATATTACTACAAAGAAGACTGTCTCCAGGACTATGATTTCTTACAAACTGGGAGCTAGAAAATTTTTTTTTAAACTGGGATCATTTGAATGACCTTAACAAAATGGATGTCAAATTCTGGACTAGCTGAACCTTCCAACACAACTTGTAAGCTGTAACACAGTGGTTCTTAACCTTTGTTACTCAGATGTTTTTGAACTGCAACTCCCAGAAACCCCAGCCAGCACAGTTGGTGGTGAAGGCTTCTGGGAGTTGCAGTCCAAAACTCCTGAGTAACCCAAGGTTAAGAACCAGTGCTGTAACACAATCCCTAAAGTAAAATGCAATATTACCCAGAAGGGGCCTGTCAATTGACCGTGGAGAGGTTGAGACCACCACCTGCTATCCAAAATAAAGAAGAGGAACTTATTATTGTGGACATACTTCTGTTAGACTGTGCCTGTTTAAACAATCTACCCCCAGCCTCAGGCGGTAGCAACTGATCTTCATTGAAATAACTTCCATGACGAGCTGCCCTTGCTAAAATCTGGTAATTATACATAAATGCTCAGAAAGATACCCATGGTTAGCTTCAGTGCATAATTCAGATCCAGAGCTTCTTTTTTGTATATAATTCAACTGGTGCAGCAATGGGCAAAGTGCTACCTGCAGGTTCCATGTAACTCCCCACAGGGCCCCAAATGTGGCCATAGCACACTGAACCACTGATTTAAAATATTTTTAACTCAAGAACTATAGCAGATGTGGAAGATAATTTTGTTACCCTGTCCACATTTTCAGGAGGGATCTATGTCATGAGTGATCAGAAGTATTTACTCAAAAAGGAGTGGATCCTTTGAATAAAGTAAAATCAATAAAAACCATTTTGAGGGGGCTGCAGCCCTCCAAGGTCTAGAGGTTGGCACATAAAGGACCCCTGGATGTATAAAAGTTACCAGTCTTTGGATTGGACTAACAGCCTCGTGGCGCAGTGGTTAAACCGCTGTACTGCAGCCAAAACTGTGCTCACGACCTGGGGTTCAAATCCCAGGTAGCCGGCTCAAGGTTGACTCAGCCTTCTATCCTTCCGAGGTCAGTAAAATGAGTACCCAGCTTGCTGGGGGGGGGGGGCAATGTGTAGCCTGCATAATTAACTTGCAAACCGGCCAGAGAGTGCTTGAAGCACGAAGGGGCGGTATATAAGCAGCACACTTTGCTTTTTGCTTTTACTTGTAGCTAAGCAATGAATTACAGTTATTAAAAATACATCTCACAAACAAAGCTGAATACAGAAAATCTCCGCCTATAAGCATAAAGTTTCTTAAAGTTAGAAGTAGACAAAACTGTTACTCTCTATTTGGAATGGGCCGAGTTTAACAGAAACTTTTTTGAAAAGAATTATCAGGTAAAACACACATTTCTTCAAACTTCAGAGTAGGTCCACCCCATCAGCAGGTCTATAGTCTGCTACTATTCCCACCAAGATTATGCTGCCAGGGCAGGGGAAGAAACAAATGCATGGCAGCCAAGAGGATTTGCTGTATCATGAAGGCTTTGAAACCACTTCAAATTCTCTGATCACACAAATCCTAGAACTTCTAAGCCAAGCTGATAAGACAAATGGAAACAGTCTCTTCAGTTTTAATTTTTATTTATTCCTCTTCTATTGCAACTTGGTAAATCTGAGAAATTGTGGGAAATGAGATGAGGAGGAAAACTGAATGTCCATGATGAGTGAAAGGAGAAAAATTATTGTAAGAGTAGGTGTAAACTGACTTACTCATTACCTCAGAACTGGGAATATTTTATTTATTTATTTATTTATTTATTTATTTATTTATTTATTTATTTATTTATTTATTTATTTATTTATTTATTTATTCATTCCCCACCCATCTAGTCAACTGACTACTCTTTATGATTACTACTACTATTTATTTCTCAAGTTCTCTACTACCAAAATTCTTCTACACCAGTAAATACTGTATAGTGTAAAGCATTTGTAAATCTAATTACAATAGGTCCACTGAATCAATAAATTCCACTGATTCAACAGGTCTATTCTAGCTATGACTTACTACTGAATTTCAACCCGTAAGTACTGAAGCAATTTATAATAAAACTATTTAAAGAATGATGGTAACATTACAGCCTCACTTTTCTACAAGGTGGAACACAAAGAGGCTCAAATGCTTAAAAAAAGAGACAAAAACATGCAGTACCTTAAAGACTATTATATTCTGATAAGAGCTTTTGTTGATTTTTGGACAGCTGATAGTTTAAGATGCAGAAGAGAGGGAATGCCCCCATCCACTCTTTTCTGACAGCAGCTATTCCATCAGCTGAAATACCTAACTGGATTCCACCCTGGAAATCTAACCCACCAAAGTTAGACCAAAAGACTCATTCTGCTTGGGCCTACTGCTCAGCAAGTTGTGAGACCAGGTATCAAGCTTGTTATTCACAATGATCACTTTTCATATAGATTATGGTGCTTCAAAACTTCATTTAAAATGAACCAACAGGCCCTATTAACAAAGTGCAGAATTCACATATATATTTACTTTTCCTTTCAGCTGTTTCAAAACACAACCTGACAAACTTGTCAAGGTACTCAGAAACCAAATGTGGTGCCTTTCATTACATGTGTGTCTATAATGGAAATATTACAGTCAGCCTGCTCTGTAAACATTTTGAATGAAACCTAGTACAAACTCAGTAATTAGGCCAGAAATATGGGTGGAAGAGTCATCTTTCTAGCTGTCAGAGGCTGCCACTTCTCTACAAACATCATATAATCCACACAAACAGACTGCTTCTAGCTCTAATCAGTTTGTAGCCTTGGAGCCAATTTCCCGTAATGAGATCTTATGCTGCAATAAGCTTTTGAAGAAAAGAACTATTATAAGCACCATTCCCATCCAGTGGTCCCGATTGTGCAGTTCCTGTATTTCAACAAGATGTGATCTCATCACTAAGAAGACATTCCCACAGTACTAATGATCAAGTTTGTATGGGATTATATAACATATTGTAAATCAAAAGACATATATTCATATCATCCTAGGTTTCATAATTTGTCAAAATTTAAAGATTGAAGTCTGACGGAAGTATAAACAAAATGTGGTTTGACAGAGGACATTGACATGATAAAGCAGGTGAACGCTGTCCAAACAAGTAAAGGCAAAAGTTTACAAAAATTGTACTTCTGGAACCGCATCACTTTCAGTAGGGATAATCATTAAGTTAAGGAGTTGGTGTAAACAACTCTTATCACACACCAATCATGTGACTTCTAATCTGTGTTTCATTTAAGGGAGGTATTTGGGTATTACTGAAAAGACTAATTCACTGTACCACCTATAGAACAGATTTCCAAGATGCAACTTCCAAATAATCTGCATGTAATTTTCCATGAAATTTCTATTTGACATTTTCTAACCCTTTTTTTGTAGCATGACTAGCTGAGGGAGGTGGAATTCTGCTGAAACTACCATTAGACCTCTGAATCTATCATAATGAAAGTATTCTTAAAAGAAAATTTCAAAAGCATACAAACAACTGAAACTGCAAGGATGTAGTAAGTCAACAAGTCAAATAAAAAGTGCTCTATGTTAAAATTGCTAGCTTTAGCAATTACATCTTGGAGGAACAATAAAATCCCAGGAACATCCACGTACATTTATCGTTCTCAGCTACATATCTCATCAAAGCACCAAGGCAAGGCTGAAGAACCTAGTTACCATCAATAACCCTGCACTTAATATAACTTGTTAACTATCACTCTCTTATTCCTGCTGAAAATTCAATGTTAAACGAATCAGTAGCATCCAGTTTCCTACCATGTGATCTGGATAAGATTATATTAAAAATCTAGTGTTGTTATAAGATGCTTTGATAGAATACTGTATAGATCTGTACAATGACACATCCTACACTAAATCTCCTTCAAGTAGAGAAACAGAACAATTATTGAGACTGGCACAGGAAGGCAATACAGTTTCACACTGCCTAGACAAAAGTCAGAAGACATTTTATCTTGAATGCACTAAGTAACTTTTTTTGCTTCAGCTGCATTCCCTTCATACAATCCTCCATTTTGTTCTAAATATGTTTTAGGCATAAACAAGTGAAGCTAGACAGAACACAACTGAAGAAATTTAAAATAGATACAAAAGTAGGGCCACTTAAGCACTGATCAGATTTAGTCTGTTCTGCAAAATACAAAATGACAGAAACTATCCCGCTATTAATTTCTATAGTTATCTGAAATCCATTTCATCTTTAACAAATAACCACAAAAATATCAAAATCTACCTAGGAAGGGAAATGTATTCACACCAAAATTACCTTACTGGGGTGAATGCCCACATGTACAGTTGTACCATTGGCTTTCTCACGCTGTACACGTTCAATGTAGATGACATACTTCTTTCTATATACTTGGACTACCTTGCCAATCTGCTGCCCCTTGTAATGGCCCCGGACGACCTAAAAATACAGAAAACAATGTTTACACTATTTTTTTTGTCAGCATTTACAGCATACTGTTAAATGGAAAGAAGCAGTTGTTCCAAACAGAAAGTAAACTGCACATAATGGTACCACTATTTAGGCAATGGATTTTCATCCCTAAACTTTCTTTCCAATATTTCTGTATTTCTTCCCCATCCTATGACAGAAAGGCTACCAAGTCTTCTCCACCCCCACTCATCAGCAGTGAGAGTTCGCTAATAAGATTTCTTTAATGCTATATTTTTTCTATTGTATAGTGCTAATGGTAACCATTTTTCTTTTCACCTTTTCCATTTGCAATCATCATAATTACATACTAGCTATAAAGAATGTGCCATGGCTACATCCCCTCTTCCAGCATTATCAATTCCCCTTTTCCTGGTTTATGTTAACCAGTTCATTAGGACATGTGGCATCACATAAACAGAGATGTGATATTCGTGTTCATATCTCTGGGGATACGGATATGAACATCAGCACCACTTATCATCCCACCTCCTCACCAGAGTGGTAGACTGAGCATGGAGGTGGGGAAGCACTGGCCAGTCCACTTCTGTGATTGCTGCATCATGAACAATGACAGCCATCTGCGCTGCACAGCAAGCAATAAAGGGACCGGCCAGTTCTAGGGGAGGGGCTGGATTCCCCAGGCACTAATCGTGCTGATATTTGTATCCGCAGGGATATGAATATAAATATCTCATCTCTTCCACAAACTATGTGACTGCAAGCCATGAATGTTTCTATATGGCATTTATCATAATTTCAAACTAGTTTTAAATTCTGGTTTTCACTAATGAGAGTTTGTCTGATTTGGCCATTAGTCAAGACAAAGGGAAAATTGAAAAAATCTGTGCAACATGACTTTTATACAGTTTTAATAATTTGAACTAGGAACTAGGTAAAGGTTCCCCTTGACATTTAGTCAGTCGTGTCCGACTCTAGGGGGTGGTGCCCCTCCCCGTTTCCAAACCATAGAGCCAGCGTTTGTCCAAAGACAGTTTCTGTTGTCACGTGGCCAGCGCGGCTATACACGGAATGCTGTTTACCTTCCCACCGAGGTGGTCCCTATTTATCTACTCGCACTCGCATGCTTTCGAACTGCTAGGTTGGTGAGGAACTGGGGCAAAGCAACGGGAGCTCACTCCGTCGTGTGGATTCAATCTTACGACTGCTGGTCTTCTGACCTTGCAGCACAGAGGCTTCTGTGGTTTAGCCTACAGCACCACCACATCCCCTTAAACTTGGAACTAGAAACACATATTCAAAAATAAATATAATAGTGTAATACATGAAGGTAGCCAAAGCAGACCAGAAGTCACTTGATTCAAACAATACCCTTTCGCAGTATTTAATAGACTTAAATAGCATTAACCTTCACAGACTCAAATTTGTACAAAGTTATACAGTAAGAAATTCATTAGTCTGTGAGAGCACTGTAGCGACATTTCTTGTTTTCCTTTCAACAGACCAATATAGTTTCCCTTCCAGAATTAATTCCGTTTCATATGCAGCTCAGCATCCACACCGCTGCACTAGAGGCCACCACCCAAATTTGCAGCCTAAATACAGTGGGGTCTTGACTTGAGAACTTAATCCGTATTGGAAGGCGATTCTCAAGTCAAAAAGTCTGTAAGTCAAGTTTCCATTGACCTACAGTGCATTGAAAACTGATTAATCCCGTAACAGGCCGTTTTTGTTCCATTTTGGTTTTTTTCTGGTCTGTAAGTCAAATCTCAGTCTGCAAGTCAAACCTAAATTTTGCGGCCAGAGAAGTCTGTAACTCAAAAAGTCTGTAAATCAAGCTGTCTTTAAGTCAAGGGTCCACTGTAAACTGGGCCATTCTTCCAAAAAGCATCCAGCATTTGAATAGGGCACCCAATGCATACAGAGCACAAGATTTCCAAAACTGGGCACTCATATTCCTAACTTCCAGCCTTTGAGTTAAGTAAAGCTTTTGTTGTTATATACTGTTAAGTCACTTCTGCCTTATGGCAATCATACATGTGTATGAATGATCTCCAAAATGTTCTGCAATTAACAAAATGGCTCATATCTTGCAAAATCAAAGCTCTGGCTTTCTTTATTAAATCAATCCATCTCTTATTTGGTCTTCCACTTCTCCTTTTGCCTCCACCTTTCCCCCGATTTTGTAACTGACATTTAAAAACACATACCTGGACTTCATCATCCTTTCGAATGGGCATAGACCGAACATTGTACTTCTGCCTCAACTCCTTGGACAAAGGAGAAGACATTATCTTCCTGCGAATGTGAGATGGTGCATTGAAGTGCCGTTTGCGGTTCTTGCTGCGGTCTGAAGTCACAAATGGATTGAACTTCATTTTGACTGGAGAAAACGAACACCAAATTTGTAGTTACAAATCAACTGAAACTATGAGTTGCACACATATAATAATAGCCCTCTTAAAGCTCTATTTACATAGGGAAAATAAAAATTCATGGAGAAAGCACTAGCCATGTTTCCTTTCACTGCCACTCTATTCATGCGGAGACTGTCTCAAAAACGAAACTTCTGCATGTGGAAGCTATCTAGGAAACCTGGAAAACCAGATTACCACCACTCTGGGCATGCATGGAGTGCCTACAATGAGATCTTTTGCCTTCAGAAACTTACTCTTGCACCACACTCTCTAGCCTTATATGTTTATTCCTCCCAACATTCATAACACCTGAATAAGGCTTCCTGAAACCCATCGTTCAGGTTATATATGAAATGTCATATTGTTTTGACCAGTTTTCACACAGAAACACAAATGCCTTCATATCACTCCTCAACCCAGGAGACAAACATTTGACAACTATAAAATTAAACCAGAAAATGTGTAGATACAACAAAAGTTCTCTTCAAACAAATAACATAACCTAGTCTTGTTTATTTTTTGGCTGTCTGGATTGCCAGTACCTCCAGATTCTGAAATTTGACAAGATACTTTTATAATCCTCATGCACATGGAGAGAACCTTACAGAGGAACATGATGCTTGCAATAATAAGAAGTCTATTGTTTCTTCTGTTCTAATTATATTCTGCAAAATGTTCTCTATACTTTGGCTTAGCTAAATTTATTTTGGACACAATGAAAAAGGATCTATTATATCCTTACAGGTATGCTCACCACTATTTCCCAAAGCCAAAGTTGCTCAGTTACAGGTCTGAGGTCAGGAGCACCGCACTAATCAGTCTTCCATCAAATCCCTGGGAGATTTACTCAGTTTACCTATAAAGTTCAACACAGCTTAACCCTAACCTATAAGCGGATATGGATGCCATCTTAATGAAATACTACAGAAGTAACAACAATAAATGTCCAGATAGAAAGTATTACATTAGTATGATAATCATGATGATCAGACTACAATAAACAAGAGGAAATGAATTAACACAGCTCATCAGCAAGAGAATTCAACAGTGAGTGCTCTGGAAACACATGCTCAAACCACATCGGGATCAAACTATGACTGACTAAAGAAATCATCCCCTATGGGCGGCAAACAATATCACGTCTTCTTCCTCTGTTCAAATTTAGCATTATTGGGGCGCGTTCCACTGTTAAGGCTTTACCGGTCCCGATCCACCGCCCGCCCCTTCTCCTCGGGCACCGTTTCTAGCAGAAAGCACTACGGGAGCGGGGTGTGTGTGTGTGTGTGTGTGTGTTGGGGGGGGGGGGAGAGAGAATATATCACGATCAGGTGTCCACAGGCTCCAAAGCGGCCAGACTAGAAACGACGTGGAAATGCCTGCTTCGGCGTTTCTCCCGCCTCAAATTCAGGCTCCCCCGCCACGACCCCCTCATCCTTTGGAGTCCGTCGTAAACGACGGCCCGCCATCGACCATTAACAAGCGGATGACACCAGATTGCAGGACCCTCTCCCATCTTACCCACAGCAAGCTTGCCAACGGCCGCCCGGAAAGAAAGAACCAACCAACTTCCGCCGAGACTACGGAGCTCTCAGATCTCGCGAGAACGACCTCTTTCCGGAGGAAACGTCGACGGGGCGACAGACGGGGAACGAGGAGGGCGCCGATAGCGCCACCACGCGTCCACCAAGGCAAACAGCAGCAGCGGCAGCAGCAGCTACTGTGCGGCCCTACGAGAGACAATGGCGTTTTGGCGTCTGGACGAGAAGGAGTCAGACAGAAACGCCTCGCGTTAAAAGGCTGCCCACCGCGACCGAGGGGCCCGGGGCAGCCTTGCCCACCGGTCACGCTGGGAAAAAAAAATGGAGCGGCTTCAGCCCCCGGATGATTCCCCAAACCGAGCGGTGTCAGCACCTGGGAAGCCTTCCAGCACCGGCCGGCCAGGAGGGAAGGAAGACTGGGTGCAGTTTTAAAACCGCGCCAATGCGCACTTTTAAAAACCGCGCCAAGGCTTGCTTCGTGTGGAGCTGCCAAAGTCCATGCGAATCCCTTCTCATGTACCCTGTGGATATTTAGGGCCCCGAGAGAGTCAGTTCATAAAGGCAGACTTGCTCCCATGTTAAATCCCACGGTTTTGTCTTCCCTGTTTCTGGTCCTGTAAGGTTTTTCAGGACAGAGAACTGTTTGTGTCCCCCCTTCCCCGTTTTAAAAATCCAAAGCACGGTCTACACACACTTAAGGATGTGCAGGGACCACACGCCAGTAGTGCATGGGGCAAGACCACTGCCATTCCCTTTACTCTCTCACACACCCGACCCCACTCCCATTCCACTCTTAGGTAGAACCAGCTTGACCAGCAGCAGCTTGTGAGTTTGGCTCCTAGGCTCTGTTCCTTTTTGTCACAGTACTGTGTCTCTGGGAGGGATTGGCAGCCGTTGTTTACATTTTTAAAGCAAGAGAATATGTTGCTGGCCTCTGCTCTGCAAGAGTGTGGGAAGGGGACAGATATTGCTTATTCATCACAGGAACAAATTGGAAATCTAGACCGACTCACTGCTTTATAATGGAGAAATTGTGTAGCTAAACCGTAATACAATACAAAACAGTGCTAATATGAAATTTAGCGCAATTATTTATAAAATTCTGTTAATTGCTTTACTGACTCTACTTGGAAGTTTCAAAAAGTGCATTGTCTTTAAGATATTCAAAAATATTTTGATGTCTTAAACGCATCAAATTCCACAAGCACTATTTAATTATGGAATCAGAGCATCACCGTTGGAAGGGGCCTATAAGGGGATTGAATCTAAGACCCTGTTCAATGCAGGACTCCAAAGCAGATCTGACAGATGATTGTCCAGTTTCCTCTTGACTGCCTCCAGCGTTGGAGCATTCACTGCCTCCCAAGGAAATTTGTTCCATTGCTGTACTGCTCTAACAGTTAGGAAGTTTTTCCCGAGACTCAACCGAAATCTGGCTTCCTGTAACTTGAGCCCATTGTTGCCTGTCCTGCACTCTGGAAGGACTGAGAACAGATCTTGCCCCTCCTCTGGATGACAACCTTTCAAATATTTAAAAAGTGCTATCATATCACTCCCCAGTCTTCTTTTCTCAAGGCTAAACATGGCCAGTTCTTTCAGTCTTTCCTCCTAAAGCTTGGTTTCCATTCCCCTGATCATCCTTGTTGCCCTCTGTATTTGAACCATTTTGTTGGCATCCTTGTTAAAATGTGGCATCCAGAACTGGACACAGTACTCAAAGTGAGGCTTAACCAGTACCAAATAGAGGGGGACTACTACCTCGTGAGGAGCCTCGTGGTGTAGGGGTTAAACTGCTGTACTGCAGCCAAAACTGTGCTCACTACCTGGGGTTCAATTCCAGGTAACCAGCTCGTGGTTGACTCAGCCTTCTATCCTTCCGAGGCCAGTAAAATGAGTACTCAGCTTGTTGGGGAGGCAATGTGTAGCATAATTAGCTTGTAAACCACCCAGAGAGTGCTTTGAAGTTCTATGGGGCAGTATATAAGCAGCTCGCTTTTTGCTCATGTGATTCGGAGACTATAGTTCTGTTAATGCATCCTAAAATAGCATTTGCCTTTTTTACAGCCACATCACACTGTTCGCTCATATTCAGCTTCTGATTTACAACAATTCCAAGATCCTTCTCATTTGTAGTATTACTGAGCAAAGTATCCCTCGTCTTGTAACTGTGCATTTGATTTCCCCCCAGGTGTAGAACTTTACACATGATAAATTTCATTCTGTTGTTTTCAGCCCAATACTGAAGCCTGTCAAGAACTTTTTCAATTTTGTTCCTGTCTTCCAGGGTATTAGCTATTCCACCCAATTTTGTGTCATCCACAAATCTTCTAAGTACAGTCATTGTAAAACAATTAGCAGCTCTCCAGACAAGCAAGGTCACTGTACCATAACATTCCTGGCAGTTGAACATATTTTACAAAGCTTTCAGGTCTCATAGCTTACACTCTCTGTAATTACAATACCTTGGTCTTTCAAGTCTCTAGTGCACCCAATGCTTTATGTTACAAACCTTTATTCCTCCAGGCTCCACAAGATAAGAATGCTTATTATTACAGCAACAATTTGCCAGATTTTCAGTTACAAGCCCTTGGAGTTATAGTAGATGCAACAATAATAGAGATGTATATTTGAAAATTTTCTTAGTGCTCCAGGCCCCTGGAGAAAGGATTGTTTATAGTTGGAAAGGAAAGATAAAGAACTGAAAGATTATGAATATAGGGAGGCAGGACAAATAGACGAAATCAACTCATCATCACATCACAATGCTTATGCTGTATGTCATACACACCAGATACCAACAACAATCATGGCGGTGCAGCAGCAGGCTAAATTTCCAAAACCCATCAACACAACATGGATCTTCGTCCATAAATTCAAATAGGCTTAGCTGGGTGAGCACTTAGAGAGAGAGAGAGAGAGAGAGAGAGAGAGAGTGTGTGTGTGTGTGTGTTCTTAACATGCTTAAAGGCTAAAGATCACTTAAAGTTATAACACTTGCTACTTTTAAATGATATGTTTTAGAGATGCCTTTTGTTTTTTAAATGTGCTTTTTTAGGCTATAAGGTTCTGCATTTTTAGAATTCAGTTCAACATTCTTTTGGCGATTTATTCTATTTTAAATGTTCCTGTATTTTGAATTGAATTCTGACTAAACCTAAGTTTAGTTTTAATGTGTTTTTTAAGCATTTGTGCCTACAGTTTTTTTCATAGCTGCAAGACATTTTCAGTTTGGGTTTTTTTATTTTTGTGCATATGAAACACAGAAGCAATGTAGATGTAAAGCTTTGTAATGACATTCTTCATGAGCCAAAGGCAGTCCCTTTCCCTCATCTTTCTCTATCTCCACTAAGATCCCCTCTACACAGCCACAGTCCTCCTCCGTGGTCTGAATAGTTGAGGACCGCACACTGATGCTCCTCCTTCACATGCCATGTGTGACTTTTTCCTAGAGGTCTGTAAAGTTCTGTAAATCTCTTAGGGGTATGTTCAGATGTTAGAATCCCTGATCTGACAGACAGATTATCTTTTTACATTAGAAGAACCCATTATTTCTATATGGGAAACGCACACATAGACAGAAATGAACACACATGTATTATTTGATTTCATTTGATTTTTGCAAATGAAAAATGTATAAAATCCATCCAAATATTAAACAAGATACAGGAAATAACAAGATCCAGTTTTACACCAAGGTAATAAATCATTTTATAAGAAAAACAGGAAGAAATTCTAAAGATGTGGGAGAGGTATTCTCACACAAAGATTGGAAAAATCAAGAAAAAAATTGATGGCAAGAAAATCAGCAATAATTTTAATAACAAAAAGTGTCTATCTCCTCTACACCACAATACAGCAATTTTTTCAACAAGATATATTGGGCTGATTAGAGTTCTAACACCATACCTATTTACTTAGAGGTAAACTGCACTGAACTCAATTAGGTTTACTTCCAAGTAAACATGCATAGAATTGTACTTGAAATTAATTTTGGCCAATTATAGTTTAGTCATAATATACTGAATTTACATTTTCATATTATAAAAAGGTAATCCATAAAGGGCTACATTATTCCAATAGCAGAATAATGCTTTCCCCAAACTCTAACTTGAAAATTCTTAGTGATTATTTTAAGAAGTGCAGCAAAACCTAGAAAACACACAGCTAACGTGTATGCAGTCCTAGGTAATATAAAATACACAAAGCATGCAATAATTATCACTTGGGTCGTTTAACAAAAGGCTAATTGAAGTCTATGAAAGTTAATTGTGGGGTCTTATTTAGTTCTTTACGAAGCAATGTTGATGGCATACTGAAAACTACATCCTTCCCACCATTCATTGTTGGGTAGAACAAACTACTGTTTTATACTTAAGATGGAAATTTATCAGCAGGAAAAAGTCTGTAGCAACCTTGCCTTATTTCTCATAGAGCTGTACCTATTTCCTATGAATCAATACATTACCTACCCTTGCTTTTGTAGTTGTTAGCTTGGCAAATGTTAGCCATCTAAACTTTTTTTTAAAAAACAAGTCATTGAAGATGATGTTTAAGAATATGGATTCCTCTTAGCAAGGCTATGCCCTGTATTTCTGCATCTGTATAACATATTATATGACTTTCAAAACTGAATGTCTGAGTGCTCTCTCCTCTTCCAACCAAATGTTTTAACTGGGTGATCTGTGCTTTAAGAGGCAGAGGAGAGTTACAAAAATGCAGAAATAGATAAATACCCCCCCTTTTGCCCCAAAGACAACAAATTATATTATTATTCCAATTATTCATCTTATGTTTTCTGTTATTCTGTAAACACAGACTGGATATTTAATTGCTGGAAAAATATGTGAAAATATTTTTTTACAGGCTAGAAAAGTGTAAAGAACAACCTGTTTCTTTCCTCTAACCATAACTATAGTGAAGAACCATGTATGGGTAACATTTAGTTCCACTTAATAGTGTCATTCAGGGACAACAAGGAGGAGCTTTTCAGGCATTACCAGAAAGATCTTAAATGCAGTACTTCAGTCAAACCTCTGCTCATGACCTGAGTTTGATCCTGACAGATTCAGGTAGCCGGCTCAAGGTTGACTCAGCCTTCCATCCTTCCAAGGTCGGTTAAATGAGTACCCAGCTTGCTGGGCAACAAAGTGTTATTTGCATAATTATGTTGTAAACTGCCCAGAGAGTGCTCTAGCACCATGGGTCAGTATATAAGTCAAAACAGCAACTTCTTAATATTCCTGTAATGAACAAATGCCTAACTATAAAGTATTCTACCTGTACTGGATATCCAGGCTAGTTTGTTTTTGCTGTTTTATTTATTTTTAAAATGTATTTGCAGTTTGATCATAAGATAACATGATTGTCCAATTACAGAATGTTGAAAAAAATCTGACTTGCATAATTAGTTATAACTAAGTTTTTGCCCTGGCTTTAGCACCTGTGAGGTTTTCAAAATAGTTACATTAGTCAGATCCATAGGATTTGGTTTTAAAATACGGAGGTAGATAACCTCAAACATCTTTTTCAGAGGATGGAACATGTGGAATGGAGTTGTGTTGTTTGCTCCTTTAAAACATTTTCAACATGGTAACTGAACTGGCATATTATCAAGCGAAACTGATACAAAGGAGGGGGGAAAAGTGGACTTCTCCTTCTTTGCTTTTCCACACTGGATCCGGCTGAGGATTGTTCTGCTACTGCATCTTCCCTATTTGGATCTTTTTCCAGGCTTCGGAGGCAGTGAAAATGCAGGAGTCAAGAATTCCAGCCACAGTGAATGTTCCCCCGATGATGGCACAAATCTGGAGGGGGGGGGAGGGAGGGAGAGAAAGTGATGAGTAGGGGCTATGTTTGGTTTTCCCCACCCCAGGAGTGACAAATAAAGGTCCCCAAACACACATTGGCTCTTCTTGGATTCTATCCAGCTATTTTTAGGTGCAGCGTAGGCAAAGCTTAAATTAACTGAGCCTGTTTGAACCCTAGTTTCTATATTCATACATCATAACTTTAGCCAATACTTCATGCAAAGCCTTTTATGAAATGCTAGAGCAGAATATTTTTTTCTGTAATTTCTACTACAAGCTGAGATGCTCCTAAATCAACCCACACTCTGATCAGTTCCATTTTTTGTCATTAATTTTTTGTACTCATATCTGCTTTTGAGTCTCACTGGGCACAAATGATGTAACTTCACTTCTCAATACCTGCACAACACAATTAAATCAGTACATGATAGTAACGACAACTGTTAATGTTTCTTTGGTATTGAATTGTGCCCCTCCTTTTCACAATGTCCTATGAGTGAGAGGTCTATAGAGCCTGTGTCCTGAGCACACTCCTGTACTGCATTGAGTCTTGGACCCTTCGTGCACAGCAGGAGAAGAAGATGACCATGTTCCATTTTTGTTGTCTCTGACGCATTGTTGGCATCACCTGGCAGGACAAAGTTCCAAACAGAGTAGTCCTAGAACAAGTTGGAATTTTTAGCATGTATACACTACTGAAACAGTGACATCTATGTTGGCTTGGGCATGTCGTGAGAATGGCTGATGGTCGGATTCCAAAAGATCTCCTTTATGGAGAATTAGTGCAGGGAAATCGCCCCAGAGGGAGACCACGGCTGCGATACAAGGATATCTGCAAGCGAGATCTGAAGACCTTAGGAATAGACCTCAACAGATGGGAAACCCTGACATCTGAGTGTTCATCCTGGAGGCAGGCGTTGCATCACGGCCTCTCCCAATTTGAAGAGACCCTTGCCCAGCAGGCTGAGGCAAAGAGGAAGTCACAAAAGCAGCAAAACCAGGGAGCTGGACAGGGGACAGATTGTATTTGTCTTCAGTGTGGAAGAGATTGTCATTCTCGAATTGGCCTCCTCAGCCACACTAGATACTGTTCCAAGTTCTCCATACAGAGCACGCTACCATAGTCTCACGAGACTGAAGGATGCCTAATCAATCATCATGAGTTAGAGGGAGTGGAGACCATGAAATTTTCCAATTCAAGCAACGAAAAGAACTATGAAAAACAGGAAAGTCTTTCTGGACAGACCAAGAAGGCCATGGCAAAAAAACAACTCTCTGATTCCCCCAAATATTAGCTTTCCAACTGAGTAAACTACAGAGAATAAAGAAAGCCAACCGATCATGCTGAATGACAGCAGATATGCAGGAGCTAGTCAGTATCAGTTTCACAGAGTTTCATGTGTATTATTGTCTGATTGTAGAATAGAGGTTGTAGGTGTGCGTTTGATGGAATGAGTTTCTGGCTCTCAGGAAGAAAACTGAGGCCAGTGTGGCTGGTCTGGGAACACAAAAAGACACACAGATGTCCACTTCCATCCATACAGTCACTCTGCTGTCATGGAGAGTGAGGGTCTTGGGAGGAGTGGAATGACTGTAGGAAAAACAAAAAACAGGAAGTCATCCTTTAGAAAAGACCCATCTTTTGAAGAAGAAAATCATTTATGCAAGAATGTGAATGCCGGGGTGGGGTGGGGGGACAGAAAAATTCAGAGAGGAAAGAGCGGAGTTTAAACCAAGGACAGAAGTTTGGTTTTTCCAGTTGAAAAGAACTGGAACATTTCAGGAATACGAAAAGAACTCCTATAAATTATTATTCTCTTTCAGAATAAGTGAAGTGTTTTTTTCGGGCAAGGGCTTTATTTGCTCAAATTCCAGGAGCTGCATAGTATGAAAATGTGTCTTTTAAGATAATTCCTTCCCACGCTTTAGACATATACAATACTTAAACTAGTGATGCATTTCTACACCTAGCAGGTACTTCCATCCCCCTAAGGGAACTGTCCAGGAAGTCCTTTGCTGTTCATAAAGAACTGCATCTTCTGGAGAACTGATGGCCACAATAGATGAAAACTGTCTCTGTCCAACTAATATGGTTCATTCTGCCTAGTACAACGCTTAAGGGTTTCTGCTTTAACTGCCCTCTTACTGACCACATGACAAAACTGCCATAGTTGTGCTTAAGGAGCATATGTATCATTTTTCAGCTCTTTCTTTAGTAAAAGCATATATTCACAATTTTGTGGGTAGAAAACTAAAACTTTCATATTTTAAAATTTCATAAATATGCCAAATAGTAACACACAAGATGCTAAGTTAAAATAATTCATATGTCGCTAAACAGTAAGTTTACATATTCCTGAGAGGGATGGGGTGGGGGATACAAAAGCAAAAAAAAAGTCCAGTTTTCCCCACATGGCTTAATTTTCAAAAATTCTACAACTCACTTCATAGGTGATCTTTCATGCCAAAGGTATGGCTCTGGGGGCTTCAGGCAATGGGCAAGGCGATGATGAGAAGGACAAACAGATAGCTTTCTGAATGATATGCCAACTATCTTATTTGGTATTAAGGCTACGAGCATCAATTATCATGATGGTGTGAGGAAGTAGTCAGGGATCATGGTGCACTTCAGCATGAGTGATAGTAGGAAATTTAAGCAGGTGCTCCTGGAGTCAAATCAGGGTTCCAAATATAGCATTCTTTGAAATGCTACATATTCTCTAAACAGAAGTAATTAGACAAGTGAAGCTGAAAGATCTCAGTGCACTGAGATAAGACAGAGCCACTGACATGGGGGGGGGCTTCAGATATGTTAGGAACTGGGAAACATTTTGGACAAATGGGCTAGACTCCACTGGAATCAAAATGAAACTAGACATCTCATGATCAATATTAGGGGCAGAAGAACATCTGGCAGAAGCGTCATCTGTAGGCAATGAAGATGTAAATGAAGGCACGGTAACATTTTCAGGGAAAAGGGTCATATTACCCTATTGTGGGAATGTGGCCAGGGGGCAAAATCAATGGTAAAAGGCAGAGCCAATGACAAAAAATGGGTGAGGCCAGTGCAAAGAGTGTACAAGCCTCAAAAGGCAAGACGGCGGCTTCTCCAGAAGGGATTAGATGGACCTATGGCAGCACGGCTGCCCACTGGCACAACTCATCCTTAGAGGATGTAACCTGTATAACTTGGACTGTGGGACAGTAGACCAGGGGAGTCAACCAGGAACTGTCAGAGGGATAAAAGAGATCCCTGAGATGGGCCAGGGGAGGGTGAGATGAACTCTGTCTTGGAAACTGCTAAACCCACAATCATCTGTTTTGCACTTAGAACGGATTCCTGTGCCTATGGATGTCAGTGCTGCAGACCCTGGCCTCATCTCCGTAACCAAGGCAGGGATTGGTGAGCACACAATAATAAAGCCTACTGGCATATTTAATAGTGATATTCAGAATGAACGAGAAGAAAAATAGAAGTTCTTCTTCTGTCCTCCTCACCAAATCCATCTATGAGCATGTGATACAGATGTCACTGCACCAGAATAGCAGCTAAGTTGGGAAGGAACTAGGCAATATGAGTGGGCAGGATTTTAATAGCAAGGAGCAGCAGCAAAGGGAAGAATTGCTCATTTCAATGCATATTTTTAACTCAGATATTTGTGTCCACTAAGCTCAGCAAAACAGAAGATACTTCAGTGGCAAAAAATTATTAGTACATGCATTTTCGAAGTACAGCAGACATTTTAGGGAATGAAACCGTTGTACAATTAAATATTTTTAGGGATGGGCATGACTTCCACCATCACCCTGCTGTATTTCTTCCCCTATTCACCCTTGCTCCAAGAATGATGCAAAGTTGCTTTTCATGGAAAATGACAGCAGAGCGAATTGGGTAACCAACTCCTACAGATCAGCTGACACAGGAGGTTTTATACCGCAAGAAGCAGAGAAGGGATGTACTTTGTGCCCCGAGGACAGGAAACTATGATTTCATAGCAGAAAATACAAGAAAAAATACACAGAGAAAAATATATTCATCTGTACAGCTCTCTGCTACTGAGTGCTTATGACTCAGATGTACCTGGCATCTGTTTTGCATTTACCTCTACTGCATACAACCAAATTTTGTGAGTTTGGTTTGATCAAAAATCCAAGGTCAAGAAAAATGGAGGAATCCTCCCCCCCGCGCGCCTTTAAGTCCTGCACAAAAGGGACGCAATGAGATTCTAGTCTGTACAAACATTCTCCTTCTTCAGAGGAATCTCCTTATATAGACAGTTGCTACCACACTTATTCCAGAAAGTCAAATATCCACATAGCACATCTTTACTAGTTGATTCTAGTAGTAGTAGTAGAAGAGGAGGAGAAGGAAGAGGAGGAGGAGGAGGAAGAGGAGGGAGAAGCGCTCAAGTAGTTTCTAACTTGTGGCAGTCCTTTCTACACTTTTCTAGATATTAAGTACTCAGAAGTGATTTTATTGTTCCCTTCTTCTGGTGGCACTCTGGGACCATGCAGCGTGCCCAAGGCTACAAAGACTGGCTCTACTCACAGACTTGCCATTCACATGGAGAAAGCAATACAAGTGGAGAGTAGGGTTAGCTGCTGCTCTCTAAACTGTGTTGACAAGGCTCAATAAAATAATGACTGAACAGGGCTACTGTTCCGGCTACTCCCAGTCACAGACTTAAGTAGCCTAACTGAAATATGCCAACAGCCTGCCTTAGATCATGAATGCAGGACCTCCTGCCTATGTGGCCAGGTGCATTCCACTGATACTTTATGTCATTTTCAGGACCCCTTCTCTTTGGCCCCACCCCTGTTAACTTCCGTGGATGGGGGCATTTCTTCTTTCTCAGCCAGCATGGAGACCAGCAAACTGCAAGATCTAAAATCCAAGACCACCAACCCCCATGGTGGAGATCATACTCAGGGCAGAGAGATGTATGTGTTTATCCTGCTCCTACGATCATCAAACATACTCAAAATATTACTGAGTCTTGCTCTACTGGCCAGGCACACATCTATACCAGTATTATTCCTCCTAGCAGCCATACCCCGAGAAGGAAAGACACTACAAAGTTCCATGAAACAATAATAAACTTTTCAGATTTCCAGATCTGGATAAAACCTGTCACAGATGGCTAAAATGTCTTCCCACCTAAGCTTGTCAGAAGTCTCTTACAAACATTTCAGTGCTTCTGTGAAAAGGGCATGGTGCAGCCTGGTAAATAAACTGCTCCACAAAAGGAACGGCAGGTGCTTGTTCCATGGGCCTCCTTTTTAGTTTTTAACTAAGCATCTGCTGCTTGACAAGTTCCAGGATGCTTCTGAGAGGATTGTCCTGCTTAACAATAACTCCAGCTGCCACCAGCGGATAATCTCTGTCTGGGGCAGAAGGCTGCAACCTCTACACAGCAATGGGCAATGACGACTGTCCAGTCTCCAGGGAAACCATGATGTGGGAGAGCAAGCCGGAGGTGGGAGCAAAGGCTGGGACAGCCGGAATGAAGACAGGTAAGAGAGTCATTAAGTTGGGCTGGAAAGGTTTGGGAACTCGTACATCTTAGGCATATAGCTGCCAAATTCACCCCACTGTAGAAAAAGAATGACACTACTGAAAAGGACACTTCTTTACTAGGAGCTCAGATAGGGCAAGAGACTAGAGCCTATCACTAGGATGAGGAACTCTGCCCCCAAATTTGGGACATGACTGGGCTTGGGTTGTCTGCCCTACCATCATGTGGGTTGCACACCCTGGCTCAGGGGGTCAAAGAAGTAGAGTCAGGCAGATCCATAAACGAAGGTAAAGCAAGCAGGCAACAGACAACCAAACAAGATACACATTGGCAGAAGAGATTCAAAGAGGATTAGGATTAAGCATATAAAAAGAAACACAGGGACAGACATAGTAGTCCAAGGAGCTCTCTACTGGAGCTGCTGACCAGCCTACCAATAGCCCCTTCCTGATGCTTTTTATTCATTTGCGGGGCAGGAAGCTGGAGCCAGAAAGCACAGATGCTCTTGTTAGCCTATCCTTCAAAACAAGCAGGTAGGGACCAATCTTACAGCCTGGGGAGGCAAGTAATTTGGAACCGGTCAGGATAAAATATACAAATGTAGATTATGTTTCAAATTCCATGTTTGCCTTTTGCAAGATTTTTTTTTTTAAAAAAATAGGGCCTTCCCTGACCCAAACTGGGGGATTAAATTCCTTTAGCTGGTTCACAATCTTGTAAACCCCATTTTGACATCCTTCACTAATAAAATTAATTTTTACAGAGGCTCTGCCTCTAGTCCCCTGTCCTGGAAAGCCCCTGTCCCCGACATATTGAGGGTAAGGCCCGCAGACGAAGGAAGTCTGTGGCAGATGTTCTTCCCAATGAGCTGAAATGTGATGCAATCAGGTTTCTGGATCACGGGTAGAGCATAAGCTTTCCTACTGCAGGCCTTATCCTGCCTTCCAAGCATACAGACAGCATGAGGCAGGACCAGCAGGAATGGTCATCCCTCCCATGCAATCATGTGAAGAAGAAAAATATTTGAACAAAACTTTACTAAGAAGATAAAGCATGTGAAGGGTGCAAGGAGAAAGAACAGCAATGCACAATTGCCCTTTCACTTTGGGTTTCTAATGAATGCTGTGAGTAGAGATGGCAGTATTTGTGTTCAAATATCCCTGCACAACTGGACTTAATGAGGGGCCAGCCTGTTGACTCACACATCCGCCAGCGGTGGCAACCTCGTTCATCCTTCCAGTTGCTCCCGGAGCTCCACTCTCTTCCCACTTGCCCGGTCACTCCAGGCAGTGAGAGGGAGGATGAGTCTCCCTGCATGGCTGCCGTGTCATCAGCCAAGCAGGAAGAGAGCGGTGCTCCGGAGCAATTGGAAGGATGAGCGAGGCTGCTGCTGCCAGATGCATGAGTGGACGGGGGCCGGATGCATGGGCTGGCCCCTCATTAAGTCCAGCGGTCCGGGAGTACTCATATTTGCATCTCTAGTTATGTCTCCACATTCCCAGAAATCTTTAAAAAGGGAAATGGCAAAGGATAGTAAATGTTACGAAAAATGCTCACACAGCCTGAGCTCTCCTAGAAGCACAATGTATCACAAGACATGAAAAGGGCCTTTCACTTAAATGTGGGTTTCCGCTAAGCTCAGCTTGTTTTCTCAAGAACCCCACTTAACTCATACTGGAAAGATGAGAGAATCTTAAAAGTAGAGGACAGAGGATGATGGCCACTTACTGTTGTGATGAATCTGTACAAGGGCTGTCGTCTTTCTGTGTATTTCACTGTGATGGGACTCAGGTCATAGCGAAACCAGATAGCTGGAATGATGCGCCCTGTGTGACTGTATGCAACATATTCCTGAAAAAGAAGGCCAGACAAGGAATGAAAGGCACAAACTCTAAACAAAACACACTCAAGGACAGTCCCTCTAAATATGCCTTCTCTTTTTATCTCATCTCCACATCTGGTCCCTGGGTCTGCCTGTTTCCCTCTTCCCATTCCTTCTTTTATTTTCCTTTTAAAGGCTTGCTGTCCTAATGGTAGGAGAGGTGATCAATGAGGGAGGAAAAGCAAAGAATCAGCAGCAAGACCCAAGGTAGTTTTCAGTCAGCCTTGTTTGCAGCTTAAGCCACTGGTTCTTAACCTTTGTTACTCAGATGTTTTTGGACTGCAACTCCCAGAAGCCTTCACCATCAGCTCTGCTGGCTGGAGTTTCTGGGAGTTGCAGTTCAAAAACACCTGAGTAGCAAAGGTTAAGAACCACTGGCTTAAGCTGACCCTACTATGGCCATCCAGATTTGCAGTAGGCATAGCTGCCTTAAATCTCCCTCCTCTCTTTCTGCCAGTTCCTCGCCCCTTTTTCCCCCCTTCCCTTTGGTCACCTAGTTGCCCTAGCATTAAAGAAAAGCAAAAGGAAGAAACAGAACAGGAAGGGAAGATGAAAGCAGACCCAGGTACCATGCCTGAACTGTCCTGAATGTATTTAATTCCAAAACAGCAGAAGTCCCACCAACAGAGGGAAAAACTACAGATGGGTGGGCAGGCTTTGAGCTGACTTGCATGGATTTATACATCATGTAGTCAACAGAAAGGTCAACCACATAGTTCTAATCTTGCAGCATTTTCCGCATTGTTTGTCAATGTAGTCACACTCCAAGTCTCAATCCAACCCAATGATCTGATGCTATAATGCGCACCATTCCTTTCCAGCAAAACAGCACTGTCTTCTAGGCGTTGCAAAAAGAACGGATGCATCTAAGAAGTCATGCAGAACTGCATTGAGAATCCCAAAATAGCTCTCATTCTCCTATTCTTCTTAAAGTTCAAGTGGCTAGAAATGGCAGAACTGTTCAGAACTCAACTGGAGCAACTTCACAGACAAGAATTTAAGGGTAATGCTAACTTGAGGAGGAATTTTGAAAATGGGGCAGAGTGTCTACTAGCCTTCAATAGGAGATCAGCCCCAGTATATTCCAGTGAACTGCCAAGTGGCCAATTTTCCTTTTATAATAAGATACGAGGGTTGAAGCCAATACAGATATTTTAAGTTTAAAAGAAAGAGAGAAAGAGAACACAGAGAAACAGACTTCTAGTCACAAAGACGAAATACTATTTGAAACTGTAATAATAATAATTGCAACAATACTGTAAACCACCTTGGGTCCTTTTCAAGGAGAAAGGTGGGGTAAAGATATTTTAAATAAATACATAATTTTTTCCTATCAAAAAGGAGTCTAGCTTAGTTAAATCCCTATAGTGTGAAGCATCAAAAGTGTTTTCTTTTGTCATTATGAATAATTATCACTTTCATTATCAAAAGTTCTTCATCTTCTATTGAACTTCTTATTTCTTAGCATTGCTGTTGCGTGGGAGCAGACCAAAGGGTCATGGGTAGTGGTAGTAGTAGTGGTGGTAGTAGCAATAGCAGCAACAGTAGTAGTAGTCATATCTGAATCTTTCTCAGCAATCCAGCATTCTCTGGAGGGCTCAATGTGTGTTCAAATGCCACACATGCAAGATCTACTACAAGCTGCTCAGACTGGAGTGGCAGAACAAAATAATGACCACAACGAAATGTATTGTTTACTTCCTTTTAAAAGATTAAACCGTTCTGCTCCAGACACTCATTATTACACTGCATTTCTATTTTGAGAAAGGGTCCCAAGGAGGAAGTCAAAGAAGCAGAAAACATACAAATACTCTGCCATCCATTAATCCAATTGTGTATTGCAAACAAATTTTAGGATACACGACTGAGAAGTAACAGATGAGTCTATATACAGAAAGGGGAGAGAAGGCAAGCGCTCATACTTTTGTTCATTCCTTCCTGTTTCTGCTTTAACCTGCATTTCTAAATCTACATGAAAATGTATACAGTGGTGCCTCGCATAGCGACGATAATCAGTGCAGCAAAAATAGCTGCAAAGCGATTTTGTCGCTATGCGATATTAAAAAGCCCATAGGAATGCATTGAAACCCCTTCAATGCGTTCCTGTGGGCTTCATACTCACCTTTAAGCGAAGATCCTCCATACCACGGCCATTTTCGCTGCCCGGTAAGCGAGGAATCCGTCCCAGAAAACAGCGGGTGGCCATTTTTTAACCCAGCGACCATTTTGGAACTGCCAATCAGCTGTTAAAAAGTCATCACTTTGCGATGACTGGTAAGTGAAACAGGATACCGATCATCGCAAAGCGATTTTCTCCCATAGGGAACATCGCAAAGCGATCGCAAAAGTTAATTGCTATGCAATTTCGTCGTTAAACGGGGCGCCCGTTAAGCAAGGCACCACTGTATTTAAATATATGCTGAAAAGTACAAGTCCAATTACCGTATTTTTTGCTCCATAAGACACACCTTTCCATAAGACGCACCAATTTTTTAGGAGAACAGGAAAATATAATCTGTTTTCTTCGCTCCATAAGACGCACAGACTTTCCACACACCCCTATTTTGTGGGAAAAAAGTGTGTCTTATGGTGCGAAAAATACGGTAATTTTTTTATCAAAATAGGTTGGTTTATACATATTTTCTCTATGTTTTAATAAAGTTTTAGCAGACAGCTGCAGTGGAACACCTGGGAAATGTGTAAGCTGGTAGATGATGACAAAGTTCCACTCTGCACATCATACTAGGAGCTGGGAATCCATTCTGATTCCTTCTTTATAAAGTGCAAAAAACCAGCAAGCAGCTCTGCAACCTCCTTCTCCAATTTCATTTCCTTCCATCTCCAGCAGGGGCTGCTATTGCACACGCTTGAAGAAGAGCAACACACAAAACAAAGAGCAGCAAGGGAAACCTGGCTTGCAACTTAAAGCTTGACCACTAGAGTCTCCTGAATCAAACAGAACCCTTCTAACAAAAGGTGCAGAATCTTTACCTTATTGGCTACAGTATATTGGTATGAGTACCGTTGTTTGCCACTCATATCTTCGTACACAGTGGGAACAATCTTCAGTATATAATCATGAGATGCAAGGGCTGTAAAAACAGAAGAGAAAGCAGAATGTGACCATATTTTGGGGGGGGGGGGATCACAGCACAGAATCATGCTTGGAAATACTGTTCTGAAACAGAAAAATGTAAAAGCACATATCTTTATTCTAAATTGGTTTATTCCACTATGTAGTACCCTCATCCTTGGCATGGAACAATTCACTTTTGGTTATCTGCATCTTCCTCAGTACCTAAGCATGTATCCTGTTACTAGTAAGGAGAAAAAAGCTTCAGAGCCTCCAGAACTTTGGGTAGGTGCTACAAAAGTAGAAGTGGAAACAAGCAATAAAAAAAGGAAAGGAATAAAAGGAAGAAAGATGAAAAGGGAAATGAATGCCAGTGAGATATAGAGAACTACACAATAGCCTTCAAAACAAAATTAGGAAAGGCAAAGAAAAATGGCAGATCAAATAATGCACAGATGTTGAAACCCTAGTGAAGACCACAACTGTTCTGATGTATAAAAACTAAAAGGTAGTAATAAATTATCAGGAAGGAAACAGACATATTCCTAAAAACAGCACTGCTCAAATGCAGAAATCTGAAAAGTAGTACAACTAGCAAAAAAGAGGGAAACTCCTGGATATGACAATGTTTTTGTGGAAGTATTCAAACTGATCAGAGATGATGACTTAGATATTTTAATGAATCTTTTCAACTGAATCTACAGAACAAGAATCAGTCCTAAAATCTGGCTGAAATCAACCTATGTTGCTATGCACCATCAAGTCATGTCTAATGTACGGTGAACCTATGAATTAATGATTTCAAAAAGTTCCTGTCATTAAAACTCTGCTCACGTCCTGCAAACTGAAGGCCGTGACTTCTTTTATTCAGTCAATCCATTTCATGTTAGGTCTTCTTTTCCTACTGCTTTCCAATCTTCTTAGCATTATTGCCATTTCCTGAGAATACTGTTTTCTCATGATATGACCAAAGTATAAGAGCTCCAATTTAGTCCTTTTAGTTTCTAGTGAAACAGCTTTTAGTACATTCCCCCCCCCCGCCAAAGAAAATTCGAAAGCTTGTAGTGACTACCAACAGTAAGTGTAATGCCTTGTTTCCTTAATTTAAGAACATGGAAGAATGCATGGAAAATGTATAAGAACTACAAAGAAACTACACACACAAATTGGCTTCAGAAGAAGATGTAGAACCAAGGAAGCACTATTTTGCGTACATCCTCTTGGGGAGATGTAGACTGTTAGCTGGCCTTGTCTGTGATGTAGCCATCAGGAGTTAAACACCAGCTTCATTCAGATTGCCCAGCAATCTGAATTGCTGGGCAATCTGTTTTCTTCTTCCAGTGACAGGCTAACTACAGCATTTGACTTGTTGTCAGAAGTCACAATCCTAGTTAAGGGTTCCAGAAACAATTCAAGACTCATTTAAGAAGGCGAAAGTACAAAGTTAGCAACTGGCAGGGTACAACCATGTTCCATAACACTCAGTTTTCCCCATCGAGAATTCAAATGTTTAAGTATCATACTTATTTCAGGTGTGATTTATCACTGGTAATAGCCACGTTCACAGATGGATGATCAAGATCGCTATGCAAGAGGTAACATTCAGTAACAACAAGTTCTGATTGCAAATTGGGGTCCTAGAGTGTCCTGGATAAAGAATGTCCTTGGAAATAAAGTTTCTGCAGGGCAGAGAGAGGACCTTGGTTGAGAGAGGAAACACTCCCCATGAAGGAAAGGAAGAGGTAGCACAACAAGCACAGTACTCAAAGGTGCTACATCTCCAATTTACTCTAACACATAACAGCCAAGAAATAAATACAGAGGAAGGAAATACCAAGAATTAAGATGCTGGCTAGGATAATGCTCATTTCCTGGCCATGACACAGAACTCCTAAAACAGCATACAACTCAGCCTTTCATTGGCCTGGCTCCGTTCTGTGTTCACCCGATTGTTTGAAATATTTACAACCTGCTTCCCATTAAACCCCTAATTTTTCATCAAAGATCAAGCACTGCCAAACTCGCGATGCTAAGGAAGAGATAGTACAATTTTAAAATCAGTTAACACAAGTACAATAAGGCATCAGCAACAAACACAGTTGCCGTAGAGTAGGCAACAAAACCAGTAAAACAATGGGAGTGTAAATCAATGAATACCATAAAGGCCGTAGTCAAGAGGTTTATCTGTACTGTAAGTTTAATAGCATCAAGTGCTCACACACCTGAACAGGGACAGTATTCTGAATACAAGGTGCCACAACTGAAATGGTCCCCTTCCTAATTGTCTCCTGAGGTTCCACAAGGCCTCAGAAGACTGGGCACATGTGAGGAGGCAGCCCTTTAAGTCCCCAAGTTCTCAAGTTACATATTCTTGGCTAGGGAGCTCATCAACTGCCTGCTGTAGCTTTGAATACACACAAGCAACCTAAAGATCAACCTATGTATCATTATGTCTACCTCTCTCGTAGCCAGAGAAAGAGGACATCTAGTCCACATCCCCCAGGGACCATTGGTTATTAGCAAGGGGATGATTTCTTCAACATTCCTCATTTTCTCTGCAACCTACATTTGAACTCATAAGCAAATTCAAACATGTTTATGAGTAATCTGGCCTTTCTAACGAGATTACTCATAAATATGTTCAAACCTACCTATAAACTCAATCATAGGTTTGTAGGAAAAAAATGACATGTCACAGAAATCCTCCCCCTAGTTTATTAGTAATACTACCAGCTACTGCTAAATTATTGGCTTCTACCAGTGTTCCAAGGCAAGCATTCCTTACTACAGGATCCTGAAATCACAGAGGATACATACGGTTTGAGCTGAGCTTGTCTGCTCCCTCCAGGGCATTGAATGCTCCATGGATGTTCTGGACCTGGAAAAAGAAATAGCAGAGAACATAGTTTTGCACAAGATGTGTACTGTACTTTCATGCTTCAGAGTTAAACCAGCATAACCACTCCACTCCTCAACATTACCGATGGAGTCAAGGAAGCAGGAGAGGAATTAATTCCTTCTCTACTATGGTTTTGCAATTTAATTTTGGTATTATCAGCCATCCACATACGGGAACAGGTTTCCTTTTCCTGTATTTACCTGATCCTACTAATTAATTTCCTTAAGCTGCAGCCTTTCAGTACTAGTACTGCAAGAAACATATGATTCTATCATTTAATATTTTTATTTATTTCTTAGATTTTTATCCTGCCCATCTAGACCAAGGGTCTACTCTGGGCAGTTTACAAATTTAAAAACAGTATCATCCTCTTCCTAAGATTTACACTGGTCAATATAATTGAAAATCTGTATAAATAAAAAAAACCAATATGGTCAGCCCTCAGAATCAATTAAAGAATCTTACTACTGTAGACTGCAGTATGATTTAAAATAAACTAAAATCTAGGGAGTATTACTCTTACCCACAGGATTCATATAACCCATAATTTGACTTACTTGTGTCTCACGTGTGCAGTTACATCAAATGGACAAGTGACACAAGAGTAACAAATCTAAAAAAAATCAAAAAGCTAGGTTCTTCCATGCTGGCTTTCAAATTACTAGCAACTCAAAAGACTTCACCCTGTACTAAGTGCCACAGCATAAGAGGACTACGCAGAGCCCCGACTGCAGTTCTGTCCTTGGCACAACCTCATTCACACAGGTCATCTGAATAGGTTGCTAAGAAGCAGCGTTTTCAGACAGAGCTCAGCTCAGCTCTAGAGGTTAAGGTAGTCCATCGTTCACTAGGAGACTAGAATAAATCTCTGGTCGTCATTGTCGTATACCAGTCAGAGTGCACCAATGTTCCTTCAAGGCTGGGATTAGACAGGCCCCTATTCTCAAGCCTCAAGGATACAGTCAATAGAAACTAAAGAGGGCTCTTCAGGAGATACTTCTTCAACATCGATGCCTGTGAAGAATTCAGATTATTCGTTTACCTCACCTCAGGAAAAATGGTATCTCACCAACTTTCATCCAGAATCGATACTACACCATCTAAAACCTCCTGTACCAATGAAGTCATTAATGTTTATGAGTATAAATAGATCCAACCACACCACCTCCAAAATTAAAATGGTATGCAGACCACAACTCAGACTTCCATGCAGAAGGTTCTGGGTTCAGTCCCCAGCCTGGCCTCAGATGAAGCAGTGAATAACATGAAAGACTAGGAAACCCAGAAAACTGCTGGGAATCCAAACAGAGGACTGTTGGCAACTTGTACAAATAGTATGGATTGTCATAAATCAACTTCTTGCATTCACTAAAGAAAAGGTTCACCACTGCAACATGCTAGTGGTAGCAGCCTCTCGTTTCAATGCAATAATATCCCAAAATGTTGAAAAAAACAAACCAAGGCAGCTGCAACTAAGATGAGCAGGCATGGGAGGGTGGATATGTACATGAAATTCCAGTTTCATTCACAGTCAGAATGTGTACAAGCAGCAGGTATTGTTTGAAACCAATTTGGAAGGGATGAATTCAGGTCAATATCTGTTTCATGGGTGTGTATAAACATTACATAATGGCATAATGGCTAGGAAGCATATGCTTCTTAAGCATGAAAGAAGACTGAGGTGAGACTTTTTCAGATCTTTAAAATGTTTGGATAATTTTGCTGGTTCTCCAATAATGTTTGGCTATTTTAGTGTTTTAAGTCCACTGAATTTTTAATGGTCATAGTATACTGGTGTTATTATGCAACCTGTCTTAGAGATTAGCATGAAAGATGCAAATAAATGAAATGATATTACTTTACATTTGAATTTCACTGGGACGCAATGACAGCTTCTTAGTTTTAAGATATCTAATTTTATGGAAATATTTCTGCTATGTCCTTGGCCAGGTTTTTAGTGAGCAGTTAACATGATTTATCAATTCTCAACTTGTGGAAGATGAAATAACACGGTTTATCTTGCTCCAACATCTGTATCCTGAGACATTCAGTGGATTTTTTTTTTTTTTGCTAAGTGTCAATAATTATGAGACTTGCCTCACAAATAAGTCTCCACACCAGCCCCAATGCTATCTGTTGCAGAGGCTTTCAGATCAAAGCCAGGATGCACATTGAGAAAGGGGCTGGAGGTCCACAGTAGTAATGTGGATATAAAAAGCCCCAGCTACTCCAGTTAGAATGATTTTAAGTGTCAGTGGTGGCAAGATCTCTCTGCCTGAGGAGTTGCTGCCAATAGGGGTCAGCAGCACTGGGATCACTGGCTAGAGGTTTTCTTGAGCCAGCCTCTTATATCCTTATTATATCAGAATTCCTTCAAGAGCCTTCCCCTCCTTTTTTCTATAATTTAGAGTCAAAGGCAGAAAAATCCAAGGACTGAGCTACAGGCATTAAAAAGATTTCTGAAAGTATGTATATACGGAAGAAGGAGCAAATACTGTATAATGATATACCTATGTTGAGATTATGAGATTATGGTTTAAGAGTCATGGCTAGCATGTCTGGTGAGAAGGGAGGGAGGGAAAAAGCATTTGCCACTCTATTATAGAGTCTCTGAAAGTAGGTTAAAAGAGGTGGAGTGCAGTGAGCCACATCCCTAGGGAGAAACTGGGAGCTATTATATAACATCATAGAACATGATTTGAAAGGCCATGAGCTACAGGACAAGCACATAACATTCCACAGACCACACTGATTCGAGTGAGGAGATGCTGAACGAAGTTACCTTTCCAGTCTTTGTTTGCCCGAAGAGCAAGGACAGAAAAGGACAACAACTTTTTTCTTCAGTCTGGTGCTTGCCACACGTTTGACAACAAATCGCCACCCCCCCCAGCTAGTGCAAGTAAGGAAGGCTGGACTAGAATGTGACAGAATAAAACATGTTGTTTTGATGTGCCCTCAAGTTACCGTCAACTGATACTGTGCCACTTGATACAGGGTAAAGTCAACCTATGTGAGCCTATGAATGAGTGGCCTCCAAAAAGTCTCATTATTAACAGCCCTGCTCCGGTATTCCAAATTCCCAAACTCAAGGCTGTGGTTCCCTTCCTCTTTTCCTGCTGCCTTTCATTTTCCCCAGGACTACTGTCTTTTTCCTTGAGTCCTGTCTTCTCATGATGTGCCCAAACTTCAATGGCGTTTATTCAGCCATTCTTGTTTCTAGGGAGAATTCAGGTTTGATTTACTCTAGTACCCACTCATGGTCTTACAGCCCAAGATATCCACAAAACTTACAAGAACTGAACCCTTTGGCATCCATATATTCATTATTGAAAACATCTAGGCTTTGAAGGAGTAGGTGCAACGGCAATGACTTTAGACTATGCTGCTCCTCCAGCTTTTGACTGAAATATAGCTCTTCTACATACTCTGGGGAGTCATCTTCTCTGCCAGCCCACATGTCCAATCGATACTAATCTCTCTGGTGGCACAAAGATACAAATACTGCCTAACAGGTGCAATCAGTATCTTCTGCCCTGCACGTTCAGGTGTGCTCAGACAGGAACACTTTGGAGCTGCCAAAATTGGGATAGGAGGGCAATAGTCTTGAGAAAAATATTTGACATTGTGCCAGTTTACAGAGTAGTATATATTTCTCCGCCCCTTCCTCCCACTGAGCCTTCTCCATGTCAAAAGAGTGCAAGAAATTACCCAAGCCTGCAAAGAAGTTGAAAGATAAGGTTGGCCGCATATACAGTATATCACAGAAGTGAGTACACCCCATCACATTTCATAAATATTTTAGTATATCTTTTCATGTGACAACACTGAAGAAATGACACTTTGCTGCAATGTAAAGTAGTAAGTATACAACTTGTATAACAGTGTAAATATGCTGTCCCCTCAAAATAACGTAACACACAGCCATTAATGTCTAAATTGCTGGCAACAAAAGTGAGTACACCCCTGACAATGTCCAAATTGGGCCCAAGTAGCCGTTTTCCCTCTCAGGTGCGAAGGGGGAGCAGGTGTTATCACTCTCACTCTCTCAGACGGGTCACTGGAAGTTCCACATGGCACCTCATGGTCATGAACTATCTGAGGATCTGAAAACACAAATTGTTGCTGTACATAAAGATGGCCTAGGCTATAAGATTGCCAAAACTCTGACACTGAGCTGCAGCATGATGGCCATACAGCAGTTTAACAGGAGAGGTTCCACTCAGAACAGGCCTCACCATGGCCGAACAAAGAAGTTGAGTGCCCGTGCTCAGCATCATATCCAGAGGCTGACTTTGGGAAATAGACATATGAGTGCTCCCAGCACTGCTGCAAAGGTTGTAGGGGTGGGGGGTCAGCTTGTCAGTGCTCAGATAATACACCGCACACTGCATCAAATTGGTCTCCAGGGCTGTTGTCCCAGAAGGAAGCCTCTTCTAAAGAAAGCCCACACAAGAAAGCTCACATATAATTTGCTGCAGACAAACAGACTAAAGATATGGATTTTTGGAACCATGTCCTGTGGTCCGGTGAGACTAAGATAAACTTATTTGGTTCAGATGGTGTCAAGTAACCAGGTGAGGAAGTACAAAGACAAGTGTGTCGTGCCTACAGTCAAGCATGGTGGTGGGAATGTCATGGTCTGGGGCTGCATGAGTGCTGCCGGCACTGGGGAGCTACAGTTCATTGAGGGAACCAGGATTGCCAACATGTACTGTAACATACTGAAGCAGAGCATGAACCCCTCCCTTCGGAGACTGGGCCGCAGGGCAGTATTGCAACATGATCACGACCCCAAACACACCTCCAAAATGGCCACTGCCTTGCTAAAGAAGCTGAGGGTAAAGGGGATGGACTGGCCAAGTGTGCCTCCAGACTTAAACCCTATTGACCATCTGTGGGGCAACCTGAAATGGAAGGTGGAGGTGCTCAAGGCCTCTAACATCCACCAACTCTGTGATGTCATAATGGAGGAGTGGAAGAGGACTCCAGTGGCAACCTGTGAAGCTCTGGTGAACTCTGTGCCCAAGAGGGTTAAGGCAGTGCCAGAAAATAATGGTGGCCACACAAAATATTGACCCTTTGTGCCCACTTTGGACATTGACACTTAGGGGTGTACTTAGGACAACACATTTACACTCTTATACAAGCTGTATACTCACAGCTTTACATTGTGGAGAAATGTCATTTCTTAAGTGTTGTCACATGGAAAGATATACTAAAATATTTATGAAATGTAAGGGGGTGTACTCACTTCTCTGATATACTGTATTTCCAATGCATCTCTGTCTACTACCTACAGCATGTAGGTATATCTGCCCCTCCAAACCTTTTGGAACACAACTTCTACAATTCCTTACCACTGGCCATGCCAATATGAACTCTAGGCCAGAACACCTGCAGTACTAAAGGTTACCCATCCCTGATCAGCCAGCTTGCATGTTGCAGCTTGCTGAAAGCACCAAATTATGTTATAGCCAGCCACCTACAGAGCACAAAGAACTCGACTGAGTTTCCATTGGCAAATTTCAATGAATGAAGGGTCTTCTTCATTAGTTGAATGCAAGTCCTTTCAACTATTTGATGAATAATAAAGCTATGCTCTGAGCCCTTTACAGTAGCACATTTTATTTTAATATGTTTGAGAACATTTTTCAGAACACAAAATGTCCTGATAAAATGATTTGTGTCTGGATGAGACAGCTTGTTTAGTTTTTGTCTAGAGCCACACCTATTTCTTTTCCATTATAAGCCAGCACTCCAAATCACACTTAATTGCATATTAAGGTCCTACAAGCAACTACATGAGAGACACAACAAGAGAGACACACACAAATGTGTTCAGTCTAAACTAGTTGTGCTGCCCAAGCTCACAGGCCTATGGAAATCAATGTAAGCAGATTCCCATTTTGCAATATGCATAAGTTATAAGCACCAATCCTATGTACAGTATGAAATATGCAAAAGGCTGTACACATCAAGGCAAAAAGTTGTACACATCAATGCAAAAAGTTGTGTTTTCCAAACTACTTTAATCTCACACACTAGATAATAAAATAATGTGTCAGTCCAAAAATGTCACCCTGTACAATATTTCTTGACACACAGAAGATGTCTTGACGAGTAATATCAGCAAGCATGGATTTTATTCCATCATCTTGGGTTGTATGTCCTTAGACTCACCTGTAACTTGTCACCAAAGGAGAGTTTGTGGATGATGTGAGTCATGTCTGGATTCTGTGGTTGTGCTGTGGCACTGTGTGTTGAAACATGAAAATTACCTGGAACCTAAAAGCAGGCAAGAGTTCAACACTCATTAGACTTAAAGCCATCCACGCTGACTGAGCTGTACAACAGGAAAGGCAAGAGTAAGATTAATGACTGTCATCATTTGATGTTCTACCTCTCGCAGCAACCAATATCTCAAGTTAAAGGTTTTAAAAATTATGATGCCTTGAGGAAGAGAGGGCAGCAGGGCCAGAGTGAGGTCCTCCAAATGTTGTCAGACTGGAACCCCCAGTATCCCTCACCCTTATCTAAACACCACACATTTTTATCCTTGATGTGTACATTTAAATTACACATTTTAAAAGACTCCTAGAGCACTCAGAGTTTAAACCTCTTCCTTTCTCACCCAAGGATATCCTGCTGACAGTGACACACATTTTTTTCAAGCATGAGTCTACATTAACTCGTCAGGGCCTCTCCTTCTACCCCACCATTTATTTGTATCACTCGATGGTTGCACACACTCACATTATCCTATTTATGGGTCCATAGTCCAGACTTACATTGTGAGATCTGGGGAGGTTTCCTTTGAAGTTGGACTGAGCCATGCGAGGCCCTCTAGAAATTGTTGGACTGTGACTTCCATAATTCATCCTCCTTAGCTAGGCTGACTAGGCCTTATGGGGGTTGCACGACGACATCCGAAGGGCCACAAGTTGCCCACCTCTGCTTCATCAATGTTGAATTCCCGAAATAAAACCCTATTTAGCACACTATTTAACAACTGGCCTTCCCTAAGGCATTATCTATGTTGTTCGTAACACTCCACATTTCAAGAGGTCTTATTCTTCTTGACGTTCATGCAGTTTAATATCACCACCTCAATCTGTGAAAGTTGCAAGAAAACACTTTTGGCCTGCTACTTCAAACCTACAGCTTACATTTTAGAACTCTTAAGTCCCATCATACTCCATTGAAGACAACCACTGGCCATACCAGTTAGGATTGTGGGAGTCAAAAACAACAATTTGTCTAAGCTCTGGCCAACACAGTGTACACACAGCCATGGCCTTGAATCCCACTAACCCACGTGGTACACACACAGAAGTCGCTGGAACTCTTTTCACTGCAGCAGCAGCTGCTACCCAATGCTGGGCACAAAGGCCAAATCACAAGGTTGAGGACGGAGAGGATGGTAAGAGCCTGCTGTACAGCTGGGTGACCTGGCAAGTGGCCAAGAGTCGAAGCCAATTTCAATTTTTTGTTCTTTTTACTATAACAACCAGGCTCCAACATTTGCAGCAGCTTCCCAAGAATATTAATAAATTGTGGGTAAGAAAACAGAGATTTCATCTAAAGGCTTCTGTCACCATGACAGTGTTGAGCAGTTAAGTTCTGATGCTATTTGTGACTAAATTACTCTGCAGTCAAAAGTATTCCGAGCCTCTGTTACAATTGGAACTTTATTACAAAGTGTTTTAATGAAATCAGTTCTACCACTATTATATGAAGCAGGCACGGCAAAGGAGGCAGTTTCCTAGTGTTTGGCTTTTCACATACCATGGAACTGTAGTATTGTATAAAAGATGGAGCAGAAACTACACTGTAGGTGATGGTCATAGTGAGAACCCATCAGTTTTCCTATGCAATACACATCTTATTTTATATATCTCGTTGCCTCCAGTTTGTTAGTTGTGAGAATGTGTTGATGAAACTGCTCATTATGATGTTGTGTATTGCTCTGTATTTTAAAAAGTGGAATAAAAACAATACATTATTAACAACAACGAAAACTATAACTAATTCTCTGGATGGTAAGATCAAGAAATTCTGCAGTCTTCCTCCTTAACCATATTAGATTAAGTCCAGAACATTAGACTCCATATGTTTAAGCATGCCTCATGTCCAGCCAGCCCCAGCCTTTCCTTCTCCAGATTTTGGTCAATCCAAGAGCTATTCTTTGTGTGCCTAAAGTTCACAAAGCAAAAAGTGGATCAAAGGGCAGAGATTACTTGTGGCAATGGGCCGCATCCATCAGAAGGCTAGAGCCCTTTTACTCACTAGCTGACCTGCCAGCAGGGAAGGCCCGAGCCTGACTCTTGGCACAACCCTCTTTCTCAAGGAAATCCTTGCGACCCTTAAGATTTGAATCTGGTCACTTTCATTCCCAAAGGTTGAAGTGGCCTTTTCCCTTTTTTACTAATATTCCCAGAATCCACCGGCTGGGAATTGTGGTCCTAAGAAGCATATTTTCCAAGCTCTCCTATGAATTAATCTACTCACAAGGACCCGACTAGGCTGCTGTTTTAAGCAAATGGTTCCTTGAGGCCTATGTTCTTCCCAAGGTCTTTCCACTTCCCCCTTGAAAGCCCAGGAAACTGGAAAAGTTCTTCTTTGACACAAAATAGCAACTCGCGAATAGCAAGCCTATTTGAGGGAAATAACATGTCTAATTGTGTGGCAATTATTGACTCCACCTGTCATCCTCAATGGTTTTCAGGGATGTCCTCAGAAACAGCAGAAGCTTCTGTTACAGCATCATGATAAGAAACCAGACGGCAGGTTTCTGTATAATCATTGGCAACTGGACAGTCCAACGCAGCAGCTTTGAAGGATTGTGTCTCTGATGGAGACTACAATTAAATCAGAATGAATCCACAACATTGGTAGGGTGAAAAGTTCAAGAACCTTTTCAGACACAGGGGAATTAGAATAGTGGCCCCTATTGACTGTGGTCATAAGAGTACTAATGTATTTTGTTGCCAGGAAAGCATTCATTATACTTCTGCATATCAAACTAAAGGTAACACAAGTCCACAATTTACATAAATGAATTGTTCTTGGCAGATAGGAGATCCCTGAAACCTGACAAACACTAGTCTCATGTTCAAAATGGAGGTAAAAAGCACATGGCAACTGCCAACCAGTAAGATAACAGGAAAGGTATCAGAATAGATCACTCTTTTCTATTTCTATTATAATTCAGCTACGCATTCTCTATAAAGAGAACACTGCCCTTTAATAGCACGAACCAAAGAAAGTGACAATTCCCTGAGGAGCCAGGAGTCCTACTATGCCTTGTGGAAGAGTTAGGCTGCTTAGCCTTAGGCAAGCTACTGTCTCATGATGCTTTACAGGTTCAGATGGAGCTTAAAAAGTTCCAATCGTGGGGGTTACCTAGCTATTAATGTCTATTGCTGCAGACCTTGTCAGCTTATTGAGGAGCAGATGTACTAAAATCTGTTTAGATTTTTTGACTAAAGCTTCCAGAATTCCAGCTGGCCTAGTTCCCAACATAGTGCTCTACAGAGGTTTCCATTAAGACTTTCATAGTTCCCCCAAACTGCCTCAGGCCTGTTCTTACTGTAGCCTCAAACATGAAAGAGACATCAGGCTTCTTATCTGTGCCATACAGCCTTTTATGCAGTATTACCAGCGCTAGGCAACATATGGAAGATCAGATGCCCAGTTACGCCAATGGGTCCCTTGAAAAGGTTTGTTCCCCAGTTTTTCATTAAAGCTGCAGCCCTATTGCCTCCCATGAACAGGACTGATGTTTGCACAGGTACTCTACAACACCTATGTGGCTTAGCAACCCTGGGAATGACACCCCACACCGGGTAACAATACCTTGACCACACTTTGTGATGTCACTTTTTGTCAACTTGATAAAGTCTCCAGCAGAGACTTTAGGTAGAGTCATCATGTCCTCAACAGAGGAAAGCAGCTTGGCAACAACAACTGAAAACCAAAAAGTGGAAAAGACAGAAGACCTTTCCTCCAACAAAACAACTGGGGTGAGGAAGTCAAATCTATTTCACTGGACTGAGCAGGATACTTCCAACATAGAGGTGATTGAGGAAAGTTTTCTTCCAGGTACTCCTTTTTAAAATCTGCTTGTAGGTTTCCTGAAACATCCTATTGGGCATCCTAAAATATACCTTTGTTTTTAGGATCCTAAAGGGCTGCTTTAACAGTCTGATTTCATTGCAGAAGTGCCAAAAACTTCTGCAATGAAGTGGTAACTTCTGAAAACCAAAAAGTGCAAAAAGCAGAAGAGCTTTCCTCCAACAAAACATCAGGTGAAGTATTCTAATAGTTTGGGGACTGAAATAGGCAGCGGGGAAGGATCACCAGTGACCACAAGTTACAACGACTCTGAAGAAGATATGAAATTGGAGGCATGACACCATCATCAGAAATGGAAGATGAAAGGCAGCTTTATTCAGCACTTTGTCAGCAGCTTGTGCTTAGGAAAGGAAAACTCTGACTACAAATCCTCACTGAGGCACCACCATCATCCTCCATGCCGTGAGGGAACAGGCCGGGTAAGTGGGACTCGTTCAGCCCTGGAAGGCAGTCCATCTAGGAGAAGGAAAACTCTGACTTCAAACTCCCACTGAGGCGCCGCCATCAGCCTCCATGCCATGAGGGAGCAGGCCAGGTAGGTGGGACTCATTAGCCTGGGAAGGCAGCCTATCTAGGAGAAGGAAAACTCTGACTTCAAACCTCCACTGCCTTGTGGCTATATCCACCGATGGAAAAGGCTTCAGGAGTTAACCTTGAGGCAAAATCTGGAGCTGGAGTCCTGGAGGCAGTTCATGTCATTCTGTCAACTCCTGCGATGTCACTGAAACCAGTTGTACTGGCTCTTGCCTTTCCATTGGACTATTTCAGTGACGTAGAGAGGGGGGATTTGTTGGTTGGGTAACAGCCTATCCTCCATATTATTTTGCCCAGGCTTCGTGCCCTGGAGAGGACACTCCAGCTTTGCGTACAGCGTCAAAACACTAGACGCTGTTCCAAGTCCTGCATACAGGGCACATTACCACAGTCTCTTGAGACTAAAGGATGCCTGTGAGGGGTTAAATTGCTTTCTTACCAGGAGTTTAAAGTAAACCCTAAGCTTTAAGAGTAATGTGACTTCTACCTTCTTCTCCAGCCAACCCTTGCTTTGCCATTAGTCACCAGCTACGCAACCTAATACAAAAAGCAGCCACGGTGGTGGCAGAAATCACACTCTGTGTGGAGCAGCTCAGTAAGACATCGACATATATTTTTAAATGTCATAACAAGTAAGGGTGGGTCTTGCATGTTATTTTTAGGAATGCTCTAGCATGAATTAGAAGGAAGAGGAAGCAGCATAATTTTGTAGCCTGTGGTGTAAAAATGAGGTGTGGATTCATTCCTTACTATGCCAGTGGCAAACAACGCATTCCCTCCCCCTCTCCCCCCACGCCCTGTGGAGTCAGAGGCTGCCTTACACACCCAGATTGCCCAATGCAAGACACACACCAGCTTCCACTGTGTGACCTCCCCCAGGCCTATGTTTTCACTGCTGTGGAGAGAAAAGCTTTAGCTATGACAGGACATGAGAAGTGAAGGCACTCCTCTTCGACACTGGGGCATTTCTCTCTGTCAGCCAGGCAGTCATGCACAGCTATGAAGCTCTCACCGAAGGCACATTTATGCAGAGCTGGGCTGTAGCCCTTTACGCTGCAGTGACTCATAAGCCAGAGGCAAAAGGCTTGAGGAGAGAAGAAAGGAACGCGCAGCCACGCTGGGCTCCTCAATAAGCCCCCCCCCCAATTTTTTTTAAAATGTTTTCAGATTCGCCCTTTACACACCCTCTTAGCATGTACAGCCTGAGGAAAAGAACGATATGTCAGTCCCAGCGCTACTTCCTCTTCCCATCACCATATTTACTCCTGAAAAGACCCACCTCTTTGCAACACTCTTTTCTAACAAAGTTTTCTAACATTTTAGGTTTGAATTGAAATGGTGAGACTGGTTGGTTTACAATGTGCCCCCCAGTCCATTAGTCAACAGGTATACAAACATTGTTTGAAATAGGTTAATTGTTTTATTATAGCTGTGTATTAAAATTGTGAATGGCAGATGGCATGGCAGGAGAAGCATTTCCCATTTTCATGCAGAAGAGACCATACCCCTACAGTAATGCTAAAATTGATTCTTAGGAGAGGACAAGAAAGAGGAGAGGAACAAAAGAAAAAAGAAAAAGAAGCAATAGCGCCAGCAGTAACTACAATTTCTTTCCTTCATGATAAGTGTTCTGTGTATGCAAACTCAAAGATTTAACTGACCATAATTATCTAGGTGACAGTGAAACTACTAACACAAGAGGTACATCCATTCTAAAAGAAATATTTTGTGGTGGTTGTTTGAACTACCATTTTTCCTCGAAAATAAGACAGGGTCTTATATTAATTTTTGCTCCAAAAACACATTAGGGTTTATTTTCAGGGGATTTTTTTTTCATGTACAACAATCTACATCTAGTCAAAAGAGAGGATGTAGTCTAGACATGGGGACACACATGAAAACGAATAGGTATCATCAGATACCTGTTGCTTCGTATTCATATCCAGAGACCCTGATGAATACAAAACAACAAATATACAGTAACCCTTTTATAGTTGTCCTTTTGACTATCCCTTTTTGGGCCGTTGACTGGCTGGGGGGGAGCAAGGCTGCATGTGGGGGGGGTAGAGGCACCCCTGCGCTCAGGCGATGGCCATGTCGCACTCAGGGGGCATGTCGTGCTCGTGGGGGTGTTACCCTCCATGCGAACATGACACGCCCACCGTGTGAGCATGGGGGGGTGGAGATCTGTATCCGCGGTCCAGTTCTGGCAAGCCCACGGACTGGCAACAGGCCATGGACTAGGGTTTGACGACCCCTGATCTAAATGATGACCTTATATGCCCACAGAACTAGGGGAAATGGCTCACCCACCCATGTACAGAGAAAGGTAATAGTGTGTACAGGACAAGAATGGGAAGAATTCAGGCTCACAGGATAAAAGAAGCCTGGTGCAAAGAAAAAATTACCCCTAGAATTAAATAACTCTGAGCCTAGGAATTCACTTTGAACAACAAAATGAATACTGCAATCTATCTGTACAAAATCCATTCCAATTTACTCTTGAACTTTTTAAAAAAAGTTCATCAGGATAACTGGGATGCAGAGGGGATTAATTTGGATAAACAAGAATCAGAAATCCTCTCTACTGCATATGAACCTTTTACCCCCTTCTAGTACAGAGTAATTTTCTTGTTATTTTAGCGTGCCCGCCCCTCCTTTCCAACCTGTGCTGCTCCTTGCTATGTTGGCAAAACATAGAAAGTCAGCACAAGAATAATAATGTTTACCACCCAGGAGGTGGCACCAGCCTGGTGCTTCAAGCCAGCAGAAGAGGGTTGACAGTATGGGCTCCAGTTTGTCATGTGAAGATAAGGGTGAAGCATTTCTTCCCAATTAGATTTATCTGCAGGCACATATTCTGAATCAGCAAGCGCCATTACCCCTAGAATTAAATAACTCTCAGCCTAGGAGTTCACTTTAAGCAACAAAATGTAAAATCTATTACCATGGCAATCCAGCATATTTCTGCATCATTGCATCTAACTGACAGTCCAACAAATATTCTGATTTCTCATTACAAACTCCAGGTGTATGGCCCTAATTGGAGGCATTCATATTGAGGAAGAAAAGCAAACTACTGTACATCAGTTGTTTCAGGAATACCCTGAGATGTAATCTGGGTGATCAAGAACTGACATAGGGATGATTTTAGACCAGACTGAGTAACTATTTTGGAGGGTCTGTCAGCCTATTATCAATACTCAAGACCACCCCCTAGCTTCAGCAGATCCTAAAATGTTAATTTAGATAATAACTCCTGATTTCCAAAATTGTGCCTCCAGAATTCTATTTTCAGTTTTGTTTGGTGGATTTGGAGGAAGGAGGCTTCCATACAGTTTCAGAGCAAATCTTTTATTCCTGGAGGCTTCTGGGAGCAGAAATAAACTTTTTTTCTCCAACACTCCCATTTTTCCCCCCAGTTTGGGAGGGGGCTGTGAGCTTTGGGAGCCACACTTTATCTACTCCCAAAGTAAGTGGACGTTCTATACCCTGAACACCAAATCTGCCTTCTCATTCTGAAACCAGATCCTCTCCTCCTCATTTTCTTCTGTTTTCTTCTTTCTGATAATTTATTCCCTCCCTCTCAAAGAGTAGTGTAAGAGCCAAAGGCTGAGCAGAGTCCTTATAGCATGGAGAGTTTAGAAAGGTTACTAAGGTTTCAATTATAGCTTTCAGAATCCCTGATTCAGCACCGCCACTGAACATTATGGCTGTAGGATTCTGGGAACTGTTGTTCAAACAAGTAAAACAAAACAAAACAGAAAAAACGCCAAGCTCAACAATAGTAAAAAAAAAAGGGGAGGAGATTACATCCAAAGCTCTAACACTGAACAGATGCTAAACAGTTTCTCATAAAAATATCACCATTCTGTATTTCCTCTGGAGGCAGATCATTACTCCAACTTGCCTTATTGATGCTGAAGTGGCCCTCAAACCTGCATCCATCTCCATTATTCAGAGGAATTTTCATCGAGTTGTCAATATGGCCAACTTCATGCCTTCCCATTTCATCTTGAATGTCTAGTCCAATCACTGCAAGTTTAGGGATCAGGAGAAATGGGAAAGAGAATGTGTGTTTAAAAAGTTATCTAAAAGAAGGAGGCAACATATAGAATTCCATCTCAAGTAAGATTTTGTAGATTGTTTTCCCCCTTAAGATAAACTATAATCTAAAAACAGCATGGGTGATACTTTTCTTATGTGTGTTATATGCTGTAAAGACAGAACCGACTTAGAACAACCCTAAAAGGGTTTTTGAAGAAAGATACTTAAGGAGTAGTTCTGCCAGTTCTACCCCACTTCCGAGTTTCCATGGCTGGGCAGGGAATTTAAATCCACGTCTTCTGAGTCCTGGTCCATCATTCTATCCACTACACCACACTGTGAAATCACAGTAACTTCATTAAACTACTAAAATTTCCTGCAGGACTCAAAAAGCTTGTCTGTTTATGAAAGGTTAGTGGTCTAATAAAGGTAGCGTCAACTTTTCTTTTCAGACTGTGTGCAAGGATTATACATCTTTTTTTTCTTTTTTAATAAAAAACCAAGTAATTGAATTTTGATGGCAGATAAGTAACTGGACATGGTTGCTCCCAACTTCACAGGGTTGCCATAAATCCAAAGTGACTTGACAGCACATAGCAAGAGCAGCAGCAACTGAATTAAAACAGGAGTTAGGCTAATCAGAAAGAATCATTTATTTGATTATTTACCTGCAAGTTTTTCTGAACTTTTAAAGTGGAATTAAGGTATGTTGACTTTTCTTTGTCTCCACTACGGAATGTAGAGAACTCATTCCAGAATGTGGGTAACAATTCTCATAGCAAAGGACAAAAGGAGTCTCTTCTAAGCTCCAAAGCTTGAAACTTACAGCACCTGACTAATGGTAGTCATTTTATTTGCACATTTTATATTTCCAGCATTTTCAGTTTTTTAAAAATCCTCAGATTGATTTAAACAATTGCTATCACTTTGAAAACTATTTAATCAATGAAGACATAAATTAACATCAACAGCAAAGAATAAAACAGCCAAAAACAGGTACCACAGCAGCAGCTTAAGAAGGACAGGCACTTATACAGTGGTGCCTCGCAAGACGAGCGCTCCGTTTTACGACGAAATCGCATAACAATGTTTCCTATGGGGGAATTTCGCTTTGCGATGATTGGTTCCCTGCTTCGGGAACTGATTCTCGCAAAACAACGATTTTCCTACAGCTGATCGGCGGTTTCAAAATGGCCACCCACTGTTTTCTGGGACGGATTCCTCGCTGCACGGGCAGCAAAAATGGCCGCACTATGGAGGATCTTTGCTGGATGGTGAGTTTCAAGCCCATAGGAACACATTAATCGGGTTTTAATGCGTTTCTATGGGCTTTCTAATTTCGCTTTACAATGTTTTCGTTCTACAGCGATTTTGCTGGAACGAATTAACATCGTAATGCGAGGCACCACTGTACTTTAAAAGGTCCTGTGAAAATAAAAAATACAATCAGAAACTGAGAAATTTGCTTACTGCTAGAGAGAGTACAGACCAGGTGAGACCCCCCCCCCACCTCCCACCCCGGAAGAAGACTGTTTCGCAAATGCTTTTCTTTTATTAGGGGCCACATCACTACAATGCCTAACATGCCACTGTTAAATAAATGTTTTGCAATAGCAGAAAGAGACCATTCATAATAGCAGCAAGAATGCACTCTAAACAGACATCTTCATTTTTCCTAGAAAAGAATGGACATTACTCATAGCAATCTGAATTTGAAACACTAACGTAGCAGTTACTCAACCACCATTGCCAAATCAGTCCCAAAAAGAAATACCTACATTCACAGTGCAGATTTGGCAAGCTGATGTTCAAATTGACTTCTATTTTGCCACCGCTGTCTTTGTCTGGATCGTCCACGTACAGCTCATTCACACTGCAGGGGGGAGGAAGAAATATGTCTTCACTTTGGTATGAAAAGCACCATTATTTGAGAGAGAGAGACACAGAGAGAGAGAAAGAGAGAGAGAAGTGGAACAAGGAAACTTCCAGAAAAAGATAAGAAAACTGGGAAACTTCCTACATTGTTGCTCACACAGGCTTCACAGGGCAGAAGAATGAAATAATTCTTCAGAAAAAGCTAATGAAGTCTTCTCTGCAAGAGACTCATAATACAGAAGTGTAGAGCTAATTGTGCTTTCAAATATTATCTTCATGTCATTAAAACTGAGAAGTGAACAAGCATGAAACAAGCACCAGAAACCACGATCATAGAAACATCCTACTAACTCTTGTAAAATTGGCTACTGTATAAATGAAACAATAAGTAAAATATATATCTTCAGAGTCTAAACTTAGAGCACACAGTAAATAGACATAAATTCAATTTTACGACTTTAGCATCAGATTAAACATTCAGACCGAATGAGGAGGTTGAAACGGCACTCTTTTCTTGGCTTGCTTTTTAAAATTACATTTAAAGTAGTGACTTCGTATGACTTTCATATAAATCTTGCAAAATGCCCACTGCACAACCTCATCAACACCACTTTTAGCATTATTTTTTGAGACTTCTTGTGGGTTTCCAGGCAGCCCATTTTACTGGTGGGATAGTTCATAGAGTTGGAGAACCTGGATGTGAAGCCAAAAGATGAGAGTTCAGTTCTCCACTGTGCGTTCCAAGCAAAGAGCCAGGCTGTGTGACCTCCGGCAAGCTGCATAGCTCCAGAGTGCACCTAGTATAAGGCAATGATAAACTACTTCTGAGAACTCTATACCTAGGAAAATCTATTAAAAATCATCAGAGGTCAGAACCAACAAGATAGCAAGCAATTCATTAATTTTACAGAAGGAAAAAAGGCAACCCTTTAAACCAGGAGTGGGCAATCTCCAGAGGTCCACAAACCTTGGAGGGCTCTACCTGCACCCATTCTCCTACACTATTTCTTCCTTTCTAAACAATTGAGTTTTTTAAAGTATCTAAAAAGCACAGAGAGCACAAGAGGACATCTTGAGCCCTGGTTTCTTTTCAAAACTTTTTTTTGGGGGGGAGCAGGGGGCTGGAGGCTGCATTTTGGCCCTTTATTGTGAGTGGAAAATGTACTCCCAAACATTTCCAAAGTAGCACTTGGCACATCTGAAAAGGAATGACAAAGGAGAGGATGATGCAGGATGATCTATCACCACGCCACATGATCTTAGAGAACAGAAACAACTACACTTCTTCCTTGAATTGCATGAGTTGGAAAATAAATAAATATTCTGATAAATAAATAAATAAATGAAGAAATATTCATTAAATAAATATTCAATAAATACTGTGCCTGGTCACCCAGAACCCTGTAAGTTAAACCCTAAAGGCAGCACCCAAACACAACATCTCTAATTCAGCCTCTAGATCAGAACACCATAACAACCTTTAAGGCTCATGACACACAGTACTGTATGGAAAGGATTATCTCTATGGAAGAGAACCCTGATAGAGAGAACTGTTCTCTCTCCCCCCCCCCTCTGTTTATGCTTTCTAGTTACATTTTGAGCAACATAAGAGTTATACATGGATTTTGAACAACACCGGGGAGTCCAGCACCCCTAACCGCAGCATTGTTGAAGGTAGAAGTGTACCGACAAACCACATTAACTTATGTGGCGAAGACAGTCATGTCCCACCTATTCATAACTTTGTAGCTTCACACTAGCTATATGAACAGGGCTAATGTGACTTCCCAATATTCCCAAAATTAAATGCTAAACCATGTACCACCTTGGCCAAGAAGTAGGGTTTTGGCATGTTGCAAGATATGCAGCTAACACGATGTTCAAATCTACTTTGAATATTTGTTGTTTTTATTTCAAAATACAAATTGCCTGGTTAATAATATAAATGGCAAGTTCATAAATACCTAGACCACACTAATAGATACATTAACTATATGTGTGTGTTCTGTGCTGTCAAGTCAGAAGTGACTTATAAGGCTTTTGAGGTAAGTGGGTTCTATTCCCCAAGTGAGTTTCCATGGCCAAGCGGGGATTCAAATCCTATTCTCCAGAATCCTAATATGTCACTCTATCCACTACACTACACTGGGAATCCATACTGACTATATGAGACTACAAATACAATTGCATGATATAAATGATATGATTTGCCAACCTTTGGAGTTAAACATAATATTCTGAGGCTTATAAAAATTACAAAATGTAGAACCTTGTAATATATCAAACCAAGTTGTAATCTACCAGGTATAGAATATTACACACACAAAACAATTAGCATATGAGTAAAGATCTGAGTGACTGATCTTAGTTCCCATCACATTCATCCTGGTCACACTTTTTCCCGAGCAATTCTTTCCCCATTTCACTTCTGCTGATTGCGCTCTCTCTCTCTCTTTCTCAGGACAATGATATCTTTTTCACATCCTCTGACATTGTTGACTTTTTTTTCTCTGTTCCTTACACATTCATTTCTGATAACACTTTCCGCTTCTAACAGAAGGATCTGTCACACAACAGCCATATGAAAACAATTTTCAAGCTTCTTTAATTATAATTAACAGAGAGGAAATTAATTCTCTCTTTAAATGAATCCTGCTTTTCCAGACCCATGTAGGAAAGTGGGGGGAATATGGCGGCGGGGGGGGGAGACTCTGAGAAGCATAGTGAGTTATCACATCGTTTTCCCACCTTATAATTACCATGAAGAAGCTGTTGATGAGAGAAGGTACATAAAATATCTGCTCTCTGATCCAAGGAATACTGTACTCAATTGTCAGGAAGAAATTGTTTATTTATTTACTTATTTAAATTTATACCCTGCCCATTTAGTGAGAATGCCACTACTCCGGGCAGCTTACAAAATATTATAAAACATACAGCTAAAAATATTAAAAATATATAAAACATATTAAAAGAAAACAGAACACTACCCCACCTCCAATAAAATCACCAGTTTGGGACACAGGGTGGCAGGCAATGGCCAGTATAATTTTACGAAAGGGTAGTGGTTTGGAAGAATCTCAGACTCCTCTAGCAATTTTTCACACATATTGCACCATGATATAATTTATTTTACAAAAATAAAGCCAAAATGGAGAAGCCAGGTGTGAAAAAGTACACCCTTATTACTTCCATAGGAATTAAGAGGCTAAGCAGCAGCCAGTTGCTGCTAACCAAATGCCTTTGAGTAACTGATCATCAGCAATTATGACCACATCTATAAAAACTGAAGTTTTAGCAGTTTGCTGATTTGGAGCAGGTGTGTGTTGAGACAATTCCAAGGAGGAAACATATCAGCAATGATTGTAAAAAATAACTGTTGATGCCCATCAATCTGAGAAAAGTTATAAGGCCATTTCCAATCAATTTCAAGGCCATCATTATACAGTGAGGAAGATTATTCACAAGTAAAAAAAATATTCAAGACAGTTGGCAAACTTCCCAGGAGCATGCGTCCAGGCAAATTCACCCCAAGGTCAGACTGTGCAATGCTCAGAGAAATTGCAAAAAACCCAAGAGTTACATATCAGACTCTACAGGCCTCAGTTAGCATGTTAAATGTTAAAGTTCATGACAGTACAATTAGGAAAAGAGTGAACAAGTATGGTTTGTTTGGAAGAGTTGCCAGGAGAACTCTTCCTTCTAAAAAGAACATGGTAGCACAGCTTAGGTTTACAAAGTTGCATCTGAACAAGCCACAAGACTTCTGGAACAATGTCCTTTGGACAGATGAGACCAAAGTGGAGATGTCTGGCCATAATGCACAGTCCCACATTTGGCAAAAACCAAACAGCACATCACTACAAACATCTCATACCAACTGCCAAGCATGGTGGTGGAGGGGTGATGATTTGGGCTTGTTTTGTAGCCCAAGGACCTCGGCACCTTGTAGTCATTGCGTCGACCATGAACTCCTCTGTATACCAAAGTATTCTAGAGTCAAATGTGAGGCCATCTGTCCAACAGCTAAAGCTCGGCTGAAACTGGGTCATGCAACAGGCAAATCTACAATAGAATGGCTGAAAAAGAAAAGAATCAAGGTATTGCAATGGCCCAGTCAAAGTCCAGACCTCAACCCAACTGAAATGCTGTGGTGAGACTTAAGATAGCAGTGCATATAAACAAATGCTCACAAACCTCAGTGAACTAAAGCAAAGTTGTAAAGAAGAGTGGGCCAGAAAGCCTCCACAACAATGTGAGAGACTGATAAAGTCATACAAAACAACAACAACAAAACCCAATTCAAGTTATTGCTGCTAAAGGTGGTTCTACAAGCTATTGAATCATAAGATGTTCTTAGTTTTTCCACACACAGCTTCTCCATTTTGTCTTTATTTCTGTAAAATAAATCATGGCACAGGGTTATCACGTGTTATTGTTCATCTGAGGTTGCAGTTACCTAGCTTTCAGACCTGCTAAGGACCAGATGATTTGTATTATATCCTGATACGTAAAATCATAGAATTCAAAGAGGGCATACTTTCTTTTTCACATGACTGCATGTCCTCCTTTTGGGAACACAATCCTCCATCTGAACAACTATCTTCCTTTTTGGTGACACATAAGTGAATGAATTAATGGATTTGTTTATTAGGGTCAGGTAATACATAAGTGGCCACCCTAGACCTCAGTAAGGGTGCAATCAGACAGTAATTTATCTCGTATTTTAAACTGCTTTTGGCATGGTCAGATTCATTCTGTTTTCTGGCAAATACACTACATGATGTATTGGCAATTGTGAACCAGCACACCTTTTTTCCATGGCCAGCCACACCTTTTTGCAATAGTATGAGGTGGCACTGCCTTTTCAGTGTGAGTAGAATAACTCAGTTTGAGTTCAGTTTCTCCCATTTGTGATGACTGGTATCAAACTAAAGTAACAACGGTGGCCGTCTCCTGTCACTTGGGTAGCACACCAACTCAACCTTATGCTACTTCTCAACAATTTATTTTAAAAATCCAGCTTTCTCTCACTTCCCCATGGATGCGGGGAGAGGAAAGGATGTGGGGACACGGAGGTGGACAGAGGAGAAAGACTAAATTGGGTTGCTTTTAAGTACAATGTAGTTTGTGTCCCGAACCCACATGATGTTCAAATGTGAATGCGAGGATTGCTCTAAATACAGTCGTGCCCTGCTGGATGATTACCCCGCTCTACAACAAATCCGCTTTACGTTGACATTTTTGCGATCGCTTTTGCGATCGCAAAACGATGTTTTAAATGGGTTTTTTTCCCTGTGCGATGATCGGTTCCCTGTTTCGGGAACTGATTTTCGCTTTACGATGATCAGCAAACAGCTGATTGTCAGGTATCAAAATGGCCACCGGCTGAAGAAAATGGCCACCGCTGTTTTCTAGGACAGATTCCTCACTTTACAGACACCGAAAATGGCCGCCATATGGAGGATCTTTGCTGGACGAGCAAGTATTCAGCCCATTGGAACGCATTGAACGGTTTTCAATGCGTTTCAATGGTTTTTTTTTTTATTTTGTTTGATGACGTTTTCGCTCCACAGCGATTTTGCTGGAACAAATTAACGGCGTCAAGCGAGGCACCACTGTACCAGGCTTGAAGCATACTGCCTGGGATAACTTGACTGTCTCGTTGCACTCCGAGTTTCATTGTTTGAGCAGGGCGAGTAAACATTTTGATTTGTAAATGCATCTAATCGGCCCTCTGTCACTGTCTATGTAAAATGGGTTGGTAGAGGGTCATTTTATAAGAAAAAAAATGCAACTCACACACATCATATAACTAATGATAAACAGCAGGAAGGAAACGACTAGGCATGGCAGTTCTGTATGAACTTCAGATGTGAGTACAGTCCCAGAAGTGGGCATTCTGAAAGTAATTTTCAGGCCATTCCTCTGAAGTAATTGACTGTTACCTAGCTAGATATTTCAACAAAACTCCAATGACCTCTATTTATTTTCTTTCTGCCCTGTATCCCTGAAAATAAGCTCTAGTATGATTTTTCAGGATGCTCGTAATATAAGCCCTAGCCCCAAAATAAGCCCCAGTGAAGTGAAACCCCTCCCTCCACCATTGTGCAGCAACCAGAAGAAGATGACATGACTGTATTTGGATAAATGTAGATTGTTGTACATTTTTAAAAAATCCCCAGAAAATAAGCCCTAATGTGTTTTTTGGAGCAAAAATTAATATAAGACCCTGTCTTATTTTTGGGGAGACATGGTATATATACCCATTTTCAGTAAACTGCAGAAAATACAAAGCACGAGGCATTTGAGAGAGTTATTAAACACTATGCCTTATTTATTTGTTGAATTTATGTCCCATCTTTCTTCCAATGCTGTGTCCCAAGGTGGCTGTCTAGATATACCATCTTGTGCAATATGGTGAGCAGTAGTGTATTTCTACTTAAATTATAGAAATACTGTCTAATTGTGATTATATCTGCATACAGAAGTTTAAATTAGCATATGCAAACTAAATGTAAAATGTCCTCCTTTGTTGTGAAGAGTGCTCTCCTGTTTCATGTTCCTTGTCCTCCCTGTGCTCCTTTTTGGTGATGTCCCTCTTTCAGTGAAGGAGCACTGGCCACCCTAGTACTGTATTACACCCCATACTGAAGTAGAAGATCCTTTATTGCTAAACCCTCAAATGGGACCCACTGAAGTACATTTACAATGGAGCTTGCAACAGAAGAAACTGGGGAAGAAAAAGGGAGTAGTGAGCCCCACCATTGCCTGCATATTGGGAGAGCCTTACTTCTAATTCCAAGTCCTTGGCTTCTTATCTTCTTGCTCTCTAACAAGAACGCCTCACAAGCTTCTTGGGGCAAAAGAAATACACATACTTGGAAAGAGAATGTAATACTTTATTTTCCTTTTGGATCAGTTAAACATCTGAAGAACACTGTTCACCTGGAACTGAGTACCATCAGAATTCCTATCATTCATATTGTGTCTGTTACTAGGTTTTGTAATATTATACGTACATTACTATCTATTTACTTCTTTGTAATGCACTAAATGTGGTGTCTTATTTCTACTACACAGCAGAATATGTTTGATACTGCCTTTTACTGTGTGTGTTTAGTAGCTAAAGTATCAGATATAATCGAACGTATGACATTTCTGCACCGGTTGAACTGGTATTTACTAATGCAGTATAAGTCTGTGTCTGTCTTTCTTGACAAAATTTGCTATTCTTTCACAACACTGCATACTGCTAATTTACTGTATGTGGTAACAGTCACTGGGAGTCTGATAAGGTCAGGCAGGGCTCATTTCAAAGCAACAGTGCCTCTCTTGTTCAGCTTACCCCTTTGAACTTTGCCCGAAGAGTTATTGGTAAGCATTGTTCAACATATTTTTCAAGTGATTAATAAACATGACACAGAGCGGAGGAACATGCCTACTCATGGATGACCTCGTTAAATGATCCTTCAATACAACTGTTCCTTCCTGATAGGCATATAAGTAAGCCTTCCCCACAGTTTATCACCGGCTGATTATGTAGTCTTTGAGATTAAGTAATATGTTCCTCCCAGCACCCAAGAGTGACCTCAGCCAGGAGCAGCATTATTCCTGATTAGCAATGTGCCTATCTGCACCCAGATGGTGCTTCCTGCTGGATGCCAGTTTGCCAGGCAAGCTATTTCATAACAATGCCTCAGTGCCCTTCTTCTCATCTGCTTCCGGGATCTATGAGTTCAGAGCTACTCCCATCCTGTCACAGTTACACAAAGCTCTCAAAACTCAGGACCAGGTAGTCTAGTTGTGTTATACGCTATCCATGAACAAAGACAGTAAGAATTTCATGATTAATGAGCCTAAAAGGCAACAAAGTTAAAAACAAATACTCAAAAACTAATCTCCTGCTTTGGTATTTATAAATATAATATTTCTCCATACTCAATGCCTACTTAAGACTTTTGAATTTCTGCTCTACAATGACATGTGCACTTTCCCTAGCAAACATACCGACAGCCCTGAAAGAAAGTTACCTGTATTATTATTTAAGAAACAGAGATCAGCTGTTGATTTTTTTTTAAATCACAGCAAGCACTGTTGGCATAGTGTGAGACTTATCTACTTATGTAGCCTGCCATCTCCCATCTTCAGACTGAGTTTAAACTGCAGACCACAGTGCCCTAATATCTTGCCTAACCTGAGGGCTTTTCTTCTTCTTCTTTGATCCCTTCCTGTAAGTAGATTTTGGCTAATCCTTGTAAAAGTAAAACCCAATTGTTGATTTTGCTTTTATACTCTCCTAGTAGCTGGACAATCTTTGAGGTTTTCAAAAATTATCTTAGGGGTTGCTCCTTGTTAATAAGTATTCTTATGTTAAATCTTTGGGAAAAGTTTTTTTCCACGTAGAACCTCCAGTAAACACTTTTAAATAAATGAGGCAACCCTTCCCACATAGTAGAAGCTCTTAGGAAATTATAGCTTTTAATATTTAAGATTCTGAGGCAGGCTTGAGTGAGACTGGAAAAAAGTGGACGTGTGTCTCTCACCCCAGCAAAACACAGTATAAGAACCTTTCAAAAGACAGACTGGTCACAGTTAAAAATTTTATCAGCAATAGCTGCAGAGAGGGTCTTAGGCAGGGGAGAAATTTACCATCTCCCAGATCTGCCCAAAGAAGTAGAAGCTGGTTTCTCAAGTGAGGCCTCTGTCAGAGACACTCTGGAACAGTCAATTGAATAGAACTTGCCATATTTCTCCACATCCGTCACACTGGAATATATCAACACATCTAAATATTCGCATCCCTAAGAAAAAAAAAGAAAGTCAGAAAAATGCTTTGTAACTTTACTGTTACAAAGACATTTACAGTGCATCTTTGTTCATCTGCTTTCTATATATACCTCCTTATTGCGTCTACTCTTTCTAGGGTGTGTGGGTCTCCCAGTCAGATTCATGTGCCAATTTCGTACTTTGAACTGGGACTGGATTTGCCCCAGCACAACCTGGCACCCTCTGAGTCAATCCAGGCTTAGGACCAGGCTGGTATTTTGATTTCCAAATATCCAGGGCTTCCATTCACTTGGAAGGGGATGTGCCAACAAAATAACTTTGGCATGTCATTAAACACTGCCATGGATGCTAGAACAATGGTAGATCACAAAGAAAGGCTTCACTATGCCAGATTGCAGACGGCTTCTCAAGCTTTGGGTTAGGTCATCTCCAAAGTTTTTGTGTCTTCATTGTTTCTTTTCTTTCTTTTTCTTTTTAAAGCTACTTCTCTTGCCCACTCAGCCCTACCCATTCAGGAATGGATGTTCATTGAACTGGGGGAGGGGAGGTCTGTTTATGCAGCAACATCAGGTACAGTTCAGCTAACACCAGTGACCCCAATCTAGGCAAGATGAATGCAAAAGGAAGACAGAAACTCCAAAAGTCATACAGGAAAGAAAACAAAGGGATTAGAAGAAAGAAACAGCCTAATGTACTAAAACCAACGGATACCTAATCACTCAAAGTTCAAACAAGAAAGCAAGCATCCAACATACATACATGCACCGTCAGGACTTAACCAATGTGAAACTAAACAGACCAGTGCCCCATATATAGCTAAATTAGATTAGTTTGAGCAGTAACTGTTAGCAGCTAAGTGAACTGATGGGTATGGTCATGCAAGAAAAATAGAGGCCAGTATCCTCTTACAGAACTGTGTTGTCACTGGCAATGGCAGAACATAACTAATTTAAAAGTTCCTCTTTTTTGTTTCAGTCTGTGCAAGACTTGTGAGCAATGAGACAAAGGTGCATGTACCCCAGAATCAAAATATCGTTGAAGCAATTTCCACTGTGCTGGCGGAGCTCCACAAGAGGCTACTTGGCCACGGTATACTCACCACATTTTCCACGATTAGAGGATACTGGGAACATACTTTTTTTGCCACTGGGAGGGGGTGTGACGTGTAAAAGAAGTCCAGTTCCTTCCTCTTTTTTGGCATCTCACACCATTTTAACCCCATTTTTCTGATTTTCTTTGCTTTTCTGCATATCCTTCCACAATATTAAACTCAATGATTTCCAGTCCTAATCCACACTGGTGCCAGGGTTGCTTGCTTCGATCCAGGCATGCCCAAGATAATATGAATAACCCCAATTCAAGCTGGAATTCAGCATTTACCTGAAACAGGTGCACAGCCCAAGCTCCATTCTTATCCCATGCTGCAAAGGAGAAGCAGAACAGGAAAGCATTTTTTTCCCATAGCAAAAAATAATTTGTGATGCAAATATTTCTAGTTATCCATGCTTAGAACGTCTGACCAGTTTTTAGTACCACTTTCTCTCTTTTTAAAAAAAGGCATTTGAAAAAGAGAAAGTTTGGCTTCTCCTACTTGCTTCAGAATCTTGTCTCCTTGGACATATTACCACAGACTCCAAACACACCAACCCCTGCAAGATCCCCAGACTCTTTGGTCTTTCCTCCATAACACACACCACAACTATGCTGGGAATCATTAGGGGCTCTTGTCTCAAACTACCTGGAAATGTAAGATGTGCTCACTCACAAAAACTCTGGAATTCACTACTTGGGCAGCTAACAAACAAACATTTCGGTAGAAATGTGTGTTCCTTGTCTGTCTGCCTGTTTGTTTAAAGAGATAGGTATCTTAAAGACTAAGTCATTCAAAATCACCTCCAACAAGTGGGTTTATGCACACAGCAATCTTTGGAAGCAATTTTAAAGGGACCTTTGGAAACTGAGCAGGGGTGTTTTCTGTTTTACTCTGAAGACGTCCCACTGGTGGAGAAGGGAAGCCAACCCCTGGAAAACTCACTGTGGCAGTGGAAAACTCCATGTCCACCTCTACTTTTCTGCTGCTGTTCTGACAGTAGCAGTGGGTTAGGAAGGACTTGCCAAAGCCAGACTGGAGAAAACCTGACATTTGCCAGATTCAAAGTCCTCCCATTTCTTCCACAAAGAGAACAAAACAGTGCCACCCCAGAAACTGGTACGTATCATTATTTCCCTTCCACTGAAATCAGTGGAACAGAATTGATGAGAACCATTTATAAGAAAGAGTGACTGCAGTTTACTGAAAAGTTACAAGCCTCCCAGAAAAAAAGTCCCTGATTTCCCCACCTATGCATAGAATCAGATAAATATAATCAAAACAAGAAAATAATGTTGCTTTACTATTTTAAGATTTACAGTGTGCCCATCATCTTGGTCACATCCTTACTACTCAGATTTAAGAATGCACTGAACGCATTGACCTACTCAGAAAACAACTCGAGTTCTCAGACGAGTGCATAAGAAAATGGAAGTTTAGTGGTGTCAACATTTATTTGAGTCAGCCATTATAATTGGCACCTTCGGCGTACAGCATATTCTGCTTCCTGTTAACCCACACACAAACATTCTAAGGATGAATGGCATAACCCTTTTGCTTTGGCAATCTTGCAATACCTTTCATTAAAGTATCTTGAAAGTGTTGAGCAAGCATTAATTAAGCAGAGGAAGTAGGCAGCCAGATATGCTTATTCCTCTTTTAAAACCTGCCATAATAAAAAAACCAAAGCAAAATTATTTGTCCAAGGACTTCCAGCCATAACATTACGGCAACAATCCAGGAGACAAATGCAGCATTTTCTTTAAGCCATTAAATTACACTCCCTCTGTTACAACAATTAAAACTTGCTCTAAGGCAGTACTTTTCTGATCATGTTACAGAGAATTCTGGGATGCTTCCATAGAGTTTACCATTCAAAGATCAGCACAGTTACATGAATCCTCTGAAAGTGCACTGCTGCCCTTGCCTTGCAAGAAGAAACAGTCAAGCACCATACAGGGCATGTTTTAGAGCAGGGGTCCCCAACTCCCAGCCCGCAGCCTGGTGCCGGTCCGTGGCCTTCTCGGAACTGGGCTGCAGTGATGGATCTCCACCACCTCCCGTGCAAGCGTGACACATGACCTACAAGCGCAACACTCCCCCTGCGCGAGCGCGGTGGTATCCCCACCCCCCTGTGCATGGAGCCTGTTCCCCCAAGCAGTCCACAGTCCCAAAAAGGTTGGGGACTGCTGTTTTAGAGCAGTGTTTCCCAACCTGGGGTACGTGTACTCACAGGGGTATGAACCAGGACATTTAGGGGTATGCAGAAAAAAATTGCATAACAGCAGAAAAAAGCCTAGGGAAGTGGAGGGAGCTGGAACAGAGGCGTACGTTTTGGATTGGCATTTGGGCAAAACATGTGTGAGAGCTTCCTGACAAGCATCCACAAGCCTTCACAGTGCTCAATGGGCAGGTCCATTCCATCTCCTCTTGAGATAAGAAACTGATATTTGTCTTCTGCTTTGTAACTTTGGTGAATGATGCGGGCACAGTTTATGGAAATAGGCTACCAAGGGGTGTGCAAGTGGGAAAAGGTTGGAAACCACTCTTTTAGAGCATTGGTTCTCCAGCTTTAGTCCTCTACATGGTTTGAACGCATCTTCCAGAAACCCCAGCAAGTGTGGTCAAAGGCCAGGGATTGAAGTCTAAAACCAATATGGGTCAGAAGTTGAAATCACTACACTTGCAGCATCGCTTTGATCCCTGCTTTGCACTCCCACTGGGCTTAACAAAAGGAGAGAGAAAGGGATCAAAGTAATCCCACAGCTGCAGGATGGGGAAAGGAATTGCTTTGATCTCTTCCCCCTCCTTTTGCCAAGAGTGGCCTTTTAGGCCAGATGGGCGGGGTATGTATAAATAAATAAATAAATAAATAAATAAATAAATAAATAAATAAATAAATAAATAAATAAATAAATAAATAAATAAATAAGCAAGCAAGCAAGCAAGCAAGCAAGCAAGCAAGCAAGCAAGCAAGCAAGCAAGCAAGCAAGCAAGCAAGCAAGCAAGCAAGCCCTGCGGGGCTTAGCACAAAGGGAGAAAGCAGGGATCAAAGTGATCCTGCAGTGCTTTGATCCCTTTCCCCCTCCACTTGCTAAACCCCGTTTAGATTTCTTAATTTTGGGCTAGAAAAGTGGGGGGTCTTATACATGGGGGTGTCTTATGCATGGAAAAATATGGTCGTTTTGGAATGAGTTTTCTTCCTTACAGTTGCTCCACACACATTGTCCAACCACAGCAACCTCTTTATTTCAACTCTTCTATTTATAATAACGCTTAAGAAATAACACACCCATTCAGATCACTTGATTGTCTCATAAAATTATTTCCACCAAAGCCAAACCTTTATGAAAATATGGACCCTGTTACACATCTGTGATCTTCTGACATCCTCCATACAAACATATTTTCTTTCCTTTGCAAAAAACATGGCATAGATTCTGCACAGGTGCACTGCTGATATTTCTTCAGGAAACTAAAACCAGAACCTCAGAATTCCATAAAGCAGAACCTAGACCTGCAAAGCTATAAAGTGCAAGGACAGTGAAAGATAAAAATGAGGTGTATAGGATGAGAACAGATTGGAAATAATATAAATTGTAGCTGCAGAGATTCACACCAGGGCTGGATAAAGTATGAGCTCCCAGATGTTGTCACATTGCAACACCTGACATTCCTTAACACTGGTTACACTGACTTTAGCTGAAGGGAGCTCCAGTCCAATAACAGCTGAATGGTCACACTTAGCCTATCCCTGTGTGGGGAGTATTGCAACATCATTTCATCTCACACACAAATAAAGCCACAGTAAAGAGCAATATTTCCATGTCTCCCTTTAATGCAGTGACAAGCACATTATGGATATTATTTATTGCAAGGTGTGTGTAAAGTACCAGATCCGGTATGATGAACCATACTGTATGTGTTCATTATACTTCTGTGCTGTTTCAGTCCTAGACTTGAATGACTTACTTCTAGGTACTCATTTGCATTCAGTTTCCATCCAGATAAACTAGCTTACAGTGCACTGTTGTGCTCTGGATTGTTGCTAGCTTTCTTTCTTTCTTTTTATCACTATAACACGACAAATATATTGTCCCAGATCACTCACAATTACCTATGAGCAGTCAATGTAGGCATCCTTCAGTCTCGAGAGACTATGGTAACATGCTCTGAGGTCTTGGAACCATGTCTAGTTTGACTGAGAATGACAATTCAAGAGTGACAATCCCTTCCACACTGAAGACAAATACAATCTGTCCCCTGACCAGCTCCCTGATTTTGGTGGTTTGGGGACTGTTTCTTTGCCTTGGCCTGCTGAACAAGTGCCTCTTCAAATTGGGAGAGGCCATGATGCACCACCTGCCTCCAGGCTGAACGCTCAGACGTCAAGGTTTCCCATCTGTTGAGGTCCATTCCTAAGGCCTTCAGATCCCACTTGCAGATATCCTTGTACTGCAGCTGTGGTCTCCCTCTGGGGTGCCTTCCCTGCACTAATTCTCCATACAGGAGATACTAATGGTTTTTAAATTGAAAAACAGTTATGGCACTATTTGCACATTTGCCACAATCATGGAAACTCTGCAAATGTAGCCACATCCTCATTGTGCAGCTATCAATTAGTTGTGGCATCAGCCAAGCTAATTACTTCATTCCTGCTTAATTGAGGAATATACGGAAAGACTCTTAACGTCACTTCTACAGAGTATTAATTAGGTCAAAAGTTATATGACTATTATTTCACCAGTTAGAATATTACAATAACAGTGAGCTACTAGCTGGGCTACAGATCTGGGTTAACTATGATTATTTGATTTATGATGTATCAGCAAGACAGGTAGGAAAGGTAGTTAAATATTACAACGAGAGTCTTCTGTGGATCTCAGATTGACAGCATCCTGCCCAGGAAATACCAAAGGCATTTAACACTTGCCGCTTCATTTTCTAAACCGTTTGAGTCACTCAATTAGTGGAACAGGATAGCTGTGACCATCACCTTTGCAGAAATTCACATTTGGAACAGTGACCTAATTTCCCTCATCTGTCCCTTAAGGAGCAAAGCTCATTCCTTCCCCCTTGAGTGCCTTTTCACAGCTAGAGAGAAAATCAGAGATTTGAAGTACAAATGCAGGTAATATCTTTATTAGTCAACTAAAAAAAATACAGCAAACAGCTAGCTTTTGATGACATAATTCATCTTCCTCAGGCTGTGCACCCAGATCTTGTGGATAGTTCAGAGAGTTCACAAAAATTAATGTGTAATTTATGAGTCCCAACATTTCATGTTCTTCTGGAACATACTCATCAGCTTTGCTGATGAAAACTCTGGCCATAGTTTTGACTCTGATACTGATTTACCACCTCCCTTCTTCAAACTGGACATTGTACCTCAGCTATGTGTGCACGCCTGTCCATGTGTGCGTGCTAAATAAAGGAACATTTAACATGACAAAACTATCTCTTTCTAATCTGTCCAAAAAGAAAACAACTAATGTTTAGGATACAGTTAGTTCCTGTATGGGAGATCCATTCTGAATTCTATTTTTGTCATCTCAATTTTCTTGGAAGAAAAACAGTGTGTGTGTGTGTGTGTGTGTGTATATGTATATATATAAACACAAACAAATAAATGAATAAATGAAATCAAGAGAGCCCTTGCAAAGTGGGTATAAAAACACAAACAAATAAATGAATAAATGAAATCAAGAGAGCCCTTGCAAAGTGGGTATCAATCTCCATGTCACCTTAATCGGTTACAGGGACAACAGATTTCACCTCTAGCACTTTAAGTGTGGTTCTTTTGTCAGAATGCACAAGCGTCCTGCATTCACCCTACCCCAAAAGAATTAGATATTTTGCGTACCTTACCAGTGAGCACAGACAAAATACGCAGAGGTGCCGCAAGTGCCAACCAGTGCTCCTCTCTGAGTCCTCCATGGGTTCACAGACTTACCCAGGACACAAAACAAGGCAGAAACATGCACACATGCACACAAGGGGGGGAGAAATAAACTGATTTTTTTTTATAACAAGGGAGGGGCAATGTTTATCCAGGTGGTATCCCATTTATGAAACTTACTGCTAGGGACCGTAAGATCAGCCCTACATTCCAAATATTTAAACCAAGTTTGAAGATTCATTCTTATTTGTACAGCCATTTGGATCTCAATGTATAGTGCATTTACAAGTCATCCTACAAATTGCTCACTATACTTTTAATTTAAGACTGATTTTAAGGGGATTTATTTCTGTACTTTACCATGATTTTATTATTATATCTTGTTAGCTGCCCTATGCTCCAGAATTTGAAGAAATGTGGGATACAAACTGAATGAACAGATAAATATTCTACAGAGCCCTTTGGTATGCAAACAGGAAACAAGGATTGGGTGATTTCATGCAAATATTAAATAGGGAAGGGGAGTATAAAATCAAATTGCCCACTCACATGATAACTAAGGGACTGAGCAATAGTCCCTCCAACATCTAGAAAGAACAATACCTATATTGGAAACAGTTTTTTTAAAAAAACACCACTGGAATTTGCAAGACTGAACACCAGAGGAGAACTGAGGTGAACAGAGCTCACCTTCTTGTCAAATGCAGACTTGCTTGCTTGAAATAGATTATAATAATCTGGTATCATTCAAAACTACCTGGAGTTGCATGGCACACACGAGCTGAAGCATCTAGCCTCATTTGGGTGGATACGTAATTAAGCCAGAAATTTAATTCTTTATTTAAAGTAGTTTCCAATTTCATTTTATAGCCACCAGAGTCACTAACATTACTTACATAGCAGATGTGATTAATGTTCCTAATGCAATAATCAAACTCTTCTGCACCAGCCCACCTTTATCCTCAGTTTTAACCTTTCTGTGCCAAGACTGCCACTTCCACATAACTTTTTTTTTTTGGGGGGGGGGGGACAGCACCTTCCATATACATGACAAAATCTATAGTGCTTTAAAACTGAAAAAATCACAATAGTGTGTCACTGGGAAGCAAATCGCATTGGCCCCAAGATAACAGTAAATGAATGTCCAAGGAAACCTACTGCTCAAGGCCAGAGAAAAAGAATTTTACCTATGGCATTTATAGATGATTAGCATTTAGCAATCAAAGGCCTTTATATGCCTCTGGCCTAAAACACTGGGTCTCACAAAAGCACAGTTATTTCCACATTACCACATTTCACATACAAGCATTTTTTTTTGCTGTGGAGAAATGTTTTCTTTCATTGCACAAGAGGAAAAACACTAATATTAGCCTCAACAGACAGACGGCACCAGGAACGGAAGTAAAGTTTCTTTTAGTGCACCAGCACATACTAATTAGAACAAGTAAGTGCCACATTCTAAGTGGAGAGATGGAAGAAAGATTTGCCTGGGGAGATTTAACAATGGCAAAAAATAAGTATGGAAAGCCTGAAAGGCAACAATTCTGAACGGAAGCAGAAGCAAAATGAATGTTTTCCATATTTTAAATGCTTCAGCATTAGCTAAATCCGGAAACACTCTTGTGGGATTGTTTGCTTTTCACTGCTTCTTCCTTCCTTCAACAGAACAAAAACAAAAAGAGAGAAAGGGGTTAAGTGACCACATCAATCCACTATATACCTCACTCCCATTGTTGCTATTACAAATCACAATACACTTATTACAAATGTATGACACTGCATTCAGTCTTTCTGCTAGTCAGTCAAATGGCAAGAAGTCCGAATGTATCATTAAAATGCCAAGGTTTCTCAAATGGACATACACACTGCTTCCGGCAACAAAAACAAAAGATTTGCCAAGTTCCTAGACCAGTGATTCCCAATCTTGTGTCCCCAGATAGTCTTCGACTGTGCTGTGCTGGCCAGGATTTCTCGGAGTTGTAGTCCAAGAATACCTGGGGACTTCAGACTTGGTCCCCCAGATGTTCTTGAACTGCAACTCCCAGAAATCCTGGCCAGCACAGCTAGCTGTGAAGGCTTCTGGGAACTGCAGTCCAAGAACATTTGGGTATTCCAGTTTGAGAACCACTGGTCTAGACAATGTCTGTTTCACAGCCAAAAAAACCATATACCAGGCTCATTGCTCCTTTTGCTGCTGCAGCAAAACACCCCACCAAAAACATGTGCAGCAAAAACAAAGAGCTTCAAAAATAACAAAAATTATCCATTACAACTTCCTTGTGTTGGGACTAAGGGGAGGAGTTCAATAATAATTATACTACCTTGCAATGTCTCTCTGACAACCTTTCACCCCTTTTGCCTGCCCTCAATGGTGCACAGCTGAGGGCACTGTCTCGTATTCGGGCACACCAAGAACTAGCTGCTATTTGAGTTCAAAGTCTAGGCTGAACGTCTGAACCAGAAAGGGATCAGCCAATCATTGCTGAGAGATTTCTACAAGACGGGGATTTACATTTGGTTGAGGTAGCCTTGAATCCTTGCCAGCTCGCTCTTCAGGTGACTGCTGCATTGTCAAAACGGACCTGCTGATAATTGCATGATATGACCAAGGTTTGTGTTCCACAGGCCTTTCCTGGCGCTGTGATTTACCCAAGGGAATCGACACCATTTTTCCACCCACATGACACTTCAAGCAAAAAGTTCTGTTCTGGCAGAAATTACCAGTTAACAGATAAGGAAATGTTATGCCTCTGCTGAGCCACGGGGAGTGCATTCAAATCAAGTTTTCATTCAGAAAATGCTTCCTCTGTCCTTAAAAACCACCCAGAACAGGTACGCAACTACACAATATTACCTTCTTAAGTCCAGGCATCCCACTGCTCTGCACTATGGGAGGGAACCTTGGCATGAAGAGAAAGTGGGCTTTTGATCCTTGCCTCCATCCTGCCCATTTTATTTATTTGTTTATTTTGCATGGCATAGCAGGCTAAAGCACTAGTGCGCAAGACGTCACAAATACAATATAATGGACAGTATATATAAAATGTAAAACCTTGAAAGAATAAATTCTATGAGATTGTGTAGAAAAAAGAAGAAATAGGGTTCTTTTCTCCCAAACCAAATTGTGAGGGCAGGCCTCTTACTCTGGATCGTCTGTTCATACCACGCCTGTTTGAAATTCACAGTTAGAAAAAGGAATGGACCCTGAACTAGGGTTGCAATCAGGATCAAGCCTCTCACACTAGCTATTTGTCAGAAAACATTCCTGCATTTAAGCATAGAATTACAAAAGCAACTGATGTGATCTATTGTTCGGTCCTTTGTATTCCGATTAGGGTTTCTCCCTTCCACATTACAGATTTCAAGGGCAAAGCAAAATGAGCACAACTCTCCATTATGATAGTAATTAAGAGAATAAACAGACGAGAAAAGAAGTTTAACAAGCACAAAGTCTTTAATGCATTTCCTTACACTCATTCTCACACAAAGCATTTCTTTTAGATTTTTTTTCATTTTGACACACTTTACTATTACTATTATTACTATTACTATTACTATTATTTCCAGTAATCAAAAACATTCAATATTCCTACAGATTTCGGACATGAAAAATACTGAAGATCAATCCACCTAGATAGAGAGATGGTACACAAATAAAATCCAAGTAAAAACAGATTTGCAGTGTGAAAAAAGAGAGAGATTTGAAGCAAAAAAATCCAGGGAGTGCTGACATTTCTCCCTCTGTTTACTTCAGCTATCATTGAGCTTCATGATGCACATGATCTTTCAGTGGCCTCACATCACAATCTATTTGTTCAAGTGATCTGTTCTAGGTAAATTCATTCATACCCAACAACTTAAAAATGGTGTGTCACAGGCAACACACTGAGCTCGTCATGATATGGACAGGATGCTAGTGAGTAACTCATTACCCAGAATGGATACATTCCATTAAACATTATTGTTGAAGGTATTTTATGTTCTTCTTAAGGAGAATTTCAAGGAGAAAGTCAACAGCATGATATAAGCACAGAGAATTCACTTAAATACTTTTGTTTTTTAAACCATATTTGAAGAGAAATATATTTCAAAAATTAATGTTATGACAAAGAACATACCAAAATCTATTTGAATTCGCTTCTGTTTCATCTTTTGATTTATAGAAAATCCAGAAAACTGCTCAAAACAAACCCCTGAACAATTAAAAAAACTGCAACATTTCCAAGCCAAACATATTTACAATACATACTGTAAAAAATGATGGGAAATCAGCTGTCAAACCACAGAGTTCTCAATGAAATCCAGGAATCAGACAGAATTAAAAGGGCTGCAAACCCACAGTTCAGCTGAAAAGCCTTACGGAAAATCTTTAATCATCAGAGAGCCAGCACTGAGCTACTTTGATATGCTACGCTTGCTCAAGAGGCAAGTCCAGAGAGAACGGATATGACCATCATGGACGATCTTTGTTCCTTCATGGTACTTTATTTCTGACCTCAACCCCATCCTCTAGTGAATAATGAACCGCAAGCCTTAATGTGTAATCAGGAAATAATTGTCAGGTCTCAATAGCCGAGTTCTAAAACTAGGAAAAGACGTAAATCCTAGGAGTATTATCTTTGTCATGTATGATATTCTGATATACAAAAAGAGGTTACTTACACATTTGGGAACTATATATACAATATTATATGACGATCATATATCTTTGTATTATTGAGGCTGTACATTTAGAGATATCAGACCTACAAAGGAGGTATACAGTTAAATGATTATTTTCAAAAATCAGGCAAACCAACAATAATAATAGCTTATACTTACATTTCAGTGGCTATGAATCCAGTAAGCTCAGACAAGAAGAGAAACAGTATAAAGAAGCAGCAGCAGACAGAGACTAGAAAAGACATAAGAAAATAAAGCTTATTTTCAGCCTCTGGTGTCAAACATTTGACAATACTGCCCCCACTCACTGTCCCCAAAGCTTGACTCCATAGTCATTTTTTTATCACCCAACTGCTCTTGGATGTTTTAAACAGAGCAGGGATCTAGAAAGACCCTCCAATGAAACACTTTCCCTCATCTGCCTTCTTTCTCTTTTAGATACAAATTTGCCTTCTCTGTTTTCATGTGACTATATTGGATGTAGAAGGAAATAAAGGCTGAGCCAGTGAAGTCCTTCGATTGGAGACTTCCAGCGGCTCATAGGTAATTGATTCATCCACCCTCTCAAACTCTTTGATGCATTTGCAAGGCACCGGCCTTTCTAGTGTTATGATCATGTAAGACAAGTGTCTCAAAAACGTGCACCCCCAGATTCCAGCAAAGAGCTCACACCGGGAAGTCACCAACAGTAGATTTGGACAAACACACTCAGATAAGAACTTCCTTTCCTTTGATATTCCCCATAAACAGGGTGCCAGCAGTTGAATAAAAAAGTTACACAAGGCAGCATGTGAATTTTTTATTCTACATATCATTACAACATTCCTGTACTTCAGCACTAGATTAAAGTGGTATCCTGCTATTATTTAATATTTTAAAACTTTGGAGAAGTGTTTTAGCATTATTTCAAAGCTTAATTTAAAAAATAAGCGGGTGACAGAAATGGTACCAATCACAAAGGTTACACCTAATGTGCACTGAATGATCACAAATTCACCTGCCTGATGGGCTACTGACTAAGGTAAAAACCACAAAGTTAAAAAAAACACGACACAAAACAAAACATAAGAGTATGCTGAGAGCATCTACACCTGTGAAGACTGAATTACAGGGGTTATTCCAGCTTTTCTATTTCCTTTGCTGCTTATTCACCAAATAACACTTCCATTTGCCAAATTAAAAATATTCTGCCGTTTAATGACACTTGCAAAATGAAAAAATAACTGTAGGTATCCTGAGGCTACTGCCTAGAAATCACCAGCTAAATTGCCAATTGATTTATTGACTGACTGACTGACTGACTGATTGATTGGATTGGATTGGATTGGATTTCTATACCGCCCATCTGGCAGCCAAGGCCACTCTGAGTGGTTTACAAGATAAACAATATCAATGAGAGAATAAACAAAAGTATACAACAATTACCAAATAAAATGTAAGAAATGAAAAACAAATAACAATAAAGTACACCATAAAACATCATGAGATAAAATGAAATGAAAAAATAATTTAAGTTAGAATAAAAACATGATGGTAAATTGGACGTTAAGATATTGAGGTACTATTGTATCATGTTCTTATAAGATCCAAGAAGGCCTGGCTAAATAGCCATGTTTTAAATAGCTTTTTAAAGTTCGGAATAAGGGGGCCAGGCAGATTTTGGGCGGGAAGCTGCTCCATAGTTGTGGGGCGACCGCCAAGAAGGCCCAGTTTGTGGTAGTCACTTTTCAGTCCTCTCACGGGGTCCAAACTCTCAACCACCCTGCCTGCCACAATCTCACAGGATGGGCAGATCTAATTCGAAGGAGGTGCTCTGCCAGATAGCGAAGTCCTAAACTATTTAACGACTTGTAGGTTAACACCATCACCTTGAAACTAAGCAGAGAGTAACCAGTACTAGGCAGCCAATGTGGGGGAGATGTGTTGGTATTTCCTAATCCCACTCAATAACCTGGCTTCTGAGTTCTGGACCTGCTCAAGTCTCTGCAGCACCCCAAGGGCAGCCCCACATACGTAGAAGGCATTGCAGTAGTCTAGTCTTGAGAATACCAATGCACAAACTAGTGTGGTGAGGGGCCAATCCGCCTTAGATGGTAATAGGCAGAACGAACCACCAATGCTATCTGTGATCCCACAGACAGTGCCAGTTCCAGGAGTATGCGCAAGCTATGCACCTCATCCTTCACAGAAGGAGTAGCCCCCCCCCAAAAGAGAGGGAGGTGCCCAGACCGCAGACACTAGGGGCCCCAACCTATAGAATTTCCATCTTGTCTGGGTTCAGCCTCAGTCTATTATCCCTCATCCATCCCAGTACAGCGTCCTCAAGCGAGGGGACGGTCTCCTCTCCAGAAGGGTGAAAGGAGAGATAGAACTGAGTGTCGTCCGCATATTGGTGACACAAACCCCCCAAAATCCCAATGACCTTCCCCCAGCAGCCTCATATAGATGCTAAATAGCATTGGAGAGATGACTGAGGCCTGTAGGACTCCACAATTGAGAGTCCACAGAGTGGACAGCATCTCCCCAAGATGAACTCGTTGGGGACAGCCCTCCAGGAAGGCCAAAGCCTGACCTCTGGTACCCAAAGTGGAGAGCGTCCCCAAGAGGATAACATGGTTGATGGTATCAAAGGCCACTGACAGGTTGAGGAGGACCAACAAGAAAGTTTTGCCACTATTGGCCTCCCTTAGAAGGTCATCTTGCAGGGTGACCAATGTCCTCTCCATGTCATGATGCGGCCTGAACCTGGATTGGAATAGATTGTTAGTTCTTAACATCATCAGCTGTCAAGTTGGGCTTTTTCAGAATTGACTTAATGAGTGTCTCCTTGAGGCAAAGGAGACACCATTGACAATAGCTTCTGCCCATTCTGCTGTTAATAGTCTGGTTGCTTTCAGGAGTCAGGCCGAGTAAGGGTCTAGTGAAGAGGTGGCGGCCATACAGCCGTCAAGCACCCTGTCAACCTCAGCTGACGTCACGGGCTGAAACTGTGTTAAAGTTACCAGGCAAGATGGGTAAAGTTACCAATGCAGAGGACGTCTTGATTCGATCTACTGATAAAGAGATCCAAGTCCCAGCAAATGACTTCCACTTTATGTTTTTAAAAGGCTGCAAACTGGTCACAGGAAATGCTATCGGGAGGCCTATCACTGTGACCAACTCTGGATAAATCGCATATAAAGCAAACATGTTTGACTTGATGGTCTTGACCTTCACTTATCTGAAGAGTGAAGTAGGATCTTCATGTAGCCTTCCCTTTGGCTAGATAGATGCTAGATGCAATTTTTGCAGCTTTTAGATTGGCTGCCGTTGCTCTCTAGCCTCCTCCTATTTAGCTTCAACACCCGCAGCTGCTGATTAGACCAAGCAGCTGGTTGGGGTTGAGAGTGGCAGGGATGTTTAAGAGCAATCATGTCAGCCACCCTGGTGGCTGCTGCATACCATTCATCCACCAGAGCTTCGACAGGAGCACCAGCTAGATCAGCCGGTATTCCCCCGCATTGCATCCAACAAGATCCAATAGCTTGAGGGGGCAGACTATTCATCCCTGCTCCCCACGGAGAGGGAGTGCTACTGAAAGATTAAATTTTATCAGGCGGTGGTCCAACCATGACAAGAGAATCAAAATCAAGGCAGTTACCTTTGGATCACACTCTCCCGGACCAGTTGAGAACACCAGGTCCAAATTTAATAATATGTTGCCAGAACATAAAATGGACACCAAAAAGTAAAATGAGATGTGTATTGTGACCCCTGGTATTATTCTTCTATCCTTTCCCTTTTCAATTTCCTGCTATTAAGAAAAAAAGAAGTGATACTGGACAAACACAGGATCATTACACGGGTTGACATTATGTAGACCTCCTGTAAAATGTAAATGCCAAAGCAAATTCCACAATAAATACCTCATCTAGAAGTACCAACCACAATTCCGCACGTATTTTGTTAGCATTAGATGCTTCTAATCTTCCTCCCCCTCCTCTCTCCTTTATTTCATTGCCATCACCACCACTATTATTGACAGTGTGGCCTATGGGAAGCATGCAAGAAGGACATCAGGACAACACCGTCCTCTGCCATTCATGTCCCCCAGCAAAGTGGGGGGATTAATACAGTGGCCACTGATATTGTTGTTCTGTGCTGTCAAATTGGAACTGAGTTACAGCAACCCTAACAGGGTTTTCAAAGTAAGCAAGATATTTCAGGAGTTGTTTTACAGTGGTTACAGTGAGTTTCCATGGCTGAGCAGGGATTCAAACCTAGGTCTTAAGTCCTGGTCTGTGGCTCTATCCAGTATACCACACTGGGTATCAGCCATCGACATAGGATTTAATAAATGGAAACCAATACTTTACTCGTGTGTTAAGCATTTTATTTTAACCAATATTCTCTTAAAGACTGTATCCTTGAAGAAAGTGTATTATGCGTCAGTGTACTATTACACTTGCCTCCGCAATAATCCAGCTCCAGATTTGCTGTTTTCCTCATAAAACTGCCTGCCTGCCTGCCTGCCTGCCTGCCTGCCTGCCTGCCTGCCTGCCTGCCTGCCTGCCTGCCTGCCTGCCTGCCTGCCTGCCTGCCTGCCTGCCTGCCTGCCTGCCTGCCTGCCTGCCTGCCTGCCTGCCTGCCTGCCTGCCTGCCTGCCTGCCTGCCTGCCTGCCTGCCTGCCTGCCTGCCTGCCTGCCTGCCTGCCTGCCTGCCTGCCTGCCTGCCTGCCTGCCTGCCTGCCTGCCTGCCTGCCTGCCTGCCTGCCTGCCTGCCTGCCTGCCTGCCTGCCTGCCTGCCTGCCTGCCTGCCTGCCTGCCTGCCTGCCTGCCTGCCTGCCTGCCTGCCTGCCTGCCTGCCTGCCTGCCTGCCTGCCTGCCTGCCTGCCTGCCTGCCTGCCTGCCTGCCTGCCTGCCTGCCTGCCTGTCTGTCTGTCTGTCTGTCTGTCTGTCTGTCTGTCTGTCTGTCTGTCTGTCTGTCTGTCTGTCTAAAATACTCATAACAGCTCTCATTTTCCATACCACTGTTCAACATGAGATTCAACTTTTTGGTCACTACAGACAAATAAATAGTATTTCTCTCCAAACATGGATTTAATCCAAGGTTTGCTGAGGAAGAAGCTGTAATTCTGCAGAGTTGTTTTTTTTTTAAACTGGTATGGAGATTTTACCCCAAAGGTACTTCAGATGTAGTCAAGAAAGCAACATCTATTGTTTGTGAGGGTGTCAGAGCGAGATGGAAGTGCTGAGGGTGTGACACAGTATTAGAATGACTAAAAGGGGGGCAGGGCTGGCATTTTTATGGATAAAGTAAACATTATCTACCTTCTGAGTCCATACTGAATCATCACAGAATAAGCAGGGGGAAATGTCCCAAGCCACAGAATAACAGTATGGGTACAAAAGTGATCAAAGAAACACATGTCCTATTTGTTTCTGCTTCAGTCACAATGACAGTGCATTCCAAGACCCATAGCTACCTTCGTTGTTACGACTTCTGTCCCTGAACTTTTTTTCTACGTATCACTGCCTTTGGAATTATAAGATAAAGTTGCTCACCCATCCCAAACCTCACAGACACAGCTACTCACTCTAATAGGTAATGTTATACTTTCTTCAAATGATCCCAGTTCAGAAAACTGAAGGTGCCTCTTGTCCATTTGTCACGTGTGCAATTTAGGGAATGAATATCCACAACAAGTGAGAAGGGGTAAGTGTGCCTCTTCCAGATATTTCCAGAGTGCAACTCCTAGCAGCCCCAGCTAGCATGGCCCATGGTGTGGGCTTATCAGAGTTGTGATTCCAAAACATATAAATGGCCCACCTTTTCTACAGGAAGAGCCACTGAGATATCTGTTCTACTGCCTTCTGACTCATCCATAGTGGGGGACATGGTTATGCCGCTCACCTCTGCTCAGAGGGCTGAAAAAAGACAAAGACTAGAGGAAGAACACTGAATAAGAGTGAGGCTGGGATGAGCTTCCCTCCTCTACGCCAGCCCTTTTGTGTTGTCATTTAGTTCATGGTCCCTCTGCTTGCCCTGCAGGAAGAGAAAAGGGACCCATGATTGTACATATCCATGGGTAAGTAATACTTCTGCCATGGAAAAGTGGGTCAGAACAGAAAACAGTCCAAACTGATTTCTTGTTCTGTAGCCATTTCAATCCTTGCTACAGGGTTGGTTGCAGATTAAGAAAAACAAAGCCCCATCAGATAAGGGGAGGGGCCTTATTCTAATGTGTTTTTTTGCTACCGCAGAAGCTCTAGAACTTTCCGATGAGGCTCCGCGCAGGCACAGATCACCCAGGGTGTGATTCACAGCAGCCACCAAGAAGAACCATAGTTCTCTTCAGCTCTTTCCAGATAGCTATCAAGTGCTGTTTGACCTTGAAAACTTTTGTTCTGAAATCCATCACTTTTCTCAGCAAATAGCCAGCACATCAGCCAAATTTCCTTCAACATCCAAGTCTTTCCTGGCACGACTGGCTTCTGCCTGCCTTCTCTGAGCGGATGTTGCCACTTGGGCTATCAGACTCTCCTTCTGCTCTGGCTTCCTCCAGAGGAGGAAGAGGAGACAGATTAACTGAGGGAGGCATGACACCATCCCCGACCATATTATCGTAGAACTGCAGAGCTGGAAGAGACACTATGGATCATTAAGTCCAGTTCTTGTCAAGGAGGCACAGTGGAGAATCGAACTCCCAGCTTCTGGCTCTGCAGCCAGAGATCTAAGCCACTGAGCTATCCAGCAGTTTTCTACTCCCTATTTCTGATCTTCAGCTAATTTTCTTTCTGAGTGGGGAGCAAGTGTCTTGAATGAGTTCATGTCCACCCTTTATGCCTGTTCACTCAGTACTCTTCTATTTGTACTTAGCTTTGTTAACATGTGGGCCAGGAGTCACGTTCAAATATGCACTGGAAGACGAAATTGCCAAAGCAGAAATTACAAAAGTGCATATCCTTTCTGTTAACCATTTAACCCATGCACTTAAAAATGTGTATGAATATGTGTTATTCAGTGCTTTCATTTAGATCTCCCACCTGCACAACGATCAGATACAGACCTGATTAACTTCATCAAAAATTCTGAATCAGGTATAAGCCCTCTTCTGTTAATAATATGCTTGGAAAGCTATTGTTCCAGCAGAAATTTTTCAAACTTGGGTTCAAAACATGGAACTGAAAGGGTTCCACTACAGAGTTTTCTGTAACTCATCACTCCTTAAAACAGCAAGTATTCAACTACCAGTCTCTGTTTACATCAGATTTTTCTTATGTTCACATTCTTGGAAAAATGTTTAGCCAAACAATCATTTTCCAGAAAATCTACAAGCTCTGTGTTTTTAAATTGACACATTATTCATATAATCACAACCACAGTAATTACTCTTAATAAAGTGGAACTCGGATTAAGAAATCCAGCAAAATGGCATAACAACTACAACTTAAAACATATGTCACAATATCCCAAACAAACAAGAAATGGTATTGTGGTCTTATAACCTAATAACATTCAGAGATCTTACCACCATATCACAACCAGTGCCTGGAATTCCACAGAGGACAAATGTAACTACTTAGAGACTGAATGCCTGAAAGAAAATGGCTTTCTTGCTCCTCAAGTTATTGCACGACCAGAAATCTGTTACCTTTGGCTTTTAAAAGACATTTCCTGAGTAGTATATGGTCAGGTTGAGTGACATGACATAGCATTTGAGGTACAGCAGGCATAACCGAATTGCATTTCATCGTTCTGAGTTGTTATCTGTATACACACATCCAAATCTCTCAGGGGAAAAAAATCTACTTAAAAGCTGCTGTCATAGTCTGGTAGCAACTAAACCCTAATAATTAAAAATCCATTTAATAATTAAAAAATCAAAAACTTTAAAAGCAAGCTTAGAAAAGCTAAAACCAGCATTCAAGGACTCAGTTATAGGTATTAAAAGCCTGCCTGAAGAGGTGAATCTTCAGCTGTTAGCAGAAGCATAAAAGGGAGGAGGAGGGGGCAACCTAACCTCTTAAGGGAGTGAATTCCACAACCTGGAAGCAGCCGTAGAGAAGGACCCTCTCTTGTGTCCCCATCAAGCATGCCTGGGATAGCAATGGAACCAAGACAAGGTCATCCTCTGAAAATCTTAAGGGCTAGGGAGGTTTTTATTAGTATTATAAGTCCTTTCCAGTATTTCACTGATGACCCTCTTCCTGCAATATAATTCTCCATAAGCAACTACTGTATCTTGCTCATTTCTCTAAGCATATGCAGTCCTTGAACACAAGACTCTTTCAGAGGCCTCAGTCTCTGACAGGTGCTGCTGCTGCTATGAGAATCTATGCCTCTAACCAATGTTAGCAAATTGAAAGTGTCTTGTTGAATTATTTTTAGTTCGCTGCATATAAAGTGTTTATTAAATGTAATAATATTAATATTAATACAGTAAACTGACGTACAATCAATCTGTACTTAATATCTGATGTTTCAGTTACAAGTTCCAACCTAATGAATTAGAGGAGCATGAATTTTTAAAAGAAAATTAATTAAATCTCAAGGAGCATTAAATTTTTAAAAGAAAATGAATTAAATCTGAGCGGGGCTGATTCCCCCCCCCTCCAACATCAATATATTTCATTATAATAATACCTGAATGGGTTTGTAGATGATTTTATTTTTTTAATATGAAAACATTCATAATAAATACTGTACACTCTTTTTGAACTGTTAACAAATGTTGGCTAGTTTGTACCTGCTTTAAATTACCTTTTCCTTATTTTCACAAAGGTGCTTCCCCTTAGACCATGCCTGTTCAAGTGTGCTACCCTCAAGCAGCAGGGCCAACCTGAAATCTCTTTTCTAGCCCCTGCTCATATTATTTTAATTCATGGTTCTTAATACATTTTCAAAATGAAAATAGTAATAAATTAACAAAGGGGAAAGCCTTGAATAGCCCTGAAAATATCAAGAAATTCAGAAGAAAGCAAGAGGTGCTCTGTACTGACCACACCACAGAACCAAGACACACTCAAAGTCTGAGACTTTTTTCTAAGACTCTGTTTATCTACTGAACTGAATACAGGGACTGTTTCAGGCTGGTTAAAAACAGCACAAACCAGTTCTAAGCAGCACAGACTGGTTAATCAGGCTTTTTCTAACTCACAACTGCCAAAGATCAGAACAAGTGGGTCTCTGACAAGGACATCAATGAAAAAAATGTGATCAGAGATAGTCAGACTGTCTCAAAAACTCCACTAACACTAAAATCATAGTAGAAGGCCATTATCTGCTTAATTCTGCTTTAAAGTTACATCATTCTTTACTCAGTGAGTCTTCTCTAGATGAATATCTGTATCCCTCCTCCCTTCATTGTCCTAGTTCACCTCCCTTCACACCAACCTGTAAAACACTTTACAGTATTTCATTTTCCTACTACTGTAGTATCTTTTGCAACATCACATTGTAACTATTTCTTCCTCTTTCCCCTTTTCACCACCTCATATCCTGGAAAAATATTACTACCTAGCACGTGTATGCTTTAGTGTTTGTTTCCTCTGAGCTGCAAACTAGATGTGATGAGGGTGCTGTCCACATGTCTTCCTTATTCATAACTGATGAAAACCTTGAGGGGTTTTGGAAAGTGGAATCTACGCTATGGTACAGTGGGGTCTTGACTTGAGAACCTAATCCGTATTGGAAGGCGGTTCTCAAGTCAAAAAGTCTGTAAGTCAAGTCTCCATTGACCTACAGTGCATTGAAAACCGATTAATCCTGTAACAGGCCGTTTTTGTTCCATTTTGGTTTTTTCTGATCTGTAAGTCAATTCTCAGGCTGCAAGTCAAACCTAAATTTTGTGGCCAGAGAAGTCTGTAACTCAAAAAGTCTGTAAGTCAAGCCGTCTGTAAGTCAAGGGTCCACTGTACATGAAAAAAAGTGTGTATGTGTGGGGGTGTAATTAAAATACTTAAAGCAATGGAATCACAGCAAAGTGAGGTGGGAAGGAAACAAGGTTCTGTTTTCTCTAGTGTGCTCTTACACACCTTATCACACATTATACACCTTCATGGAGGTGTGATATACAATAAATCATTAGTGGATCAAGGGTTCTAAGAGTGCAATTCTTGTTTAGCAGCTTTTCAACATGAGCTGTAACAGCCAACTCTTATCAAACATACACCACAAATTGTTTTGTAATGTGATAATGGTGCTGATATTATTTTGTCTGTATACAAGTCTATGGTGGAACTACACTTGGAAATCTAGGTGCAGTCCTGGCCGCTGCACCTGAAAACAGCAGCAGCATAGTAGCTCTGGAAAGGGCACACAAAAATGGCAAACTAATAAAAGGATTGGAACAGCTCCCCTATGAGGAAGGAAATGTTACAGCTGTTTAGTGTAGTAAAGTGTGCTACTGTACTTATATATCGCCCCATAGCATTTAAAGCACTCACTGGGTGGTTTGCAATTTAATTATGCAGGCTACACATTGCCCTTCCAGCAAGCTAAGTACTTAATTTACCAGCCTTGGAAGGCAGAGGGAACCTTGGGCTGGCTACCTGGGATTGAATCTGGGTTGTGAACAGAGTTTTGGCTGCAGTACTGTAGTTTAACCACTGCGTCGCAAAGCTACCAGAAAAACCCAGTAAAGGAAGGGTAATACCAAAGGCATATAAAAGTATATTTGCTGTGGAAAGAGTGAAAAGGGATACGTTTTTCTGCTTTTTTCATAATACTAACATTTGGGATCACCATATGGAGCTAAATGAGGTGGAATTCAGAACAGATAAAAGGACACCATTCATTTTTATAAGATGTAGCGATGGCCACCAACATAGATGGTTTCAAAAATGGATTAGACAGATTTATGAAGGACATGGTTATTGACAACTACTAGCCACAACAAGAAATATGGACTAAGGATATATTTAGTGATGAGTTTATCCTTCTGGGCAGCTATGGTGAGGAATGGCCCAGAGATATTTGAGATAGGCAAATATGTCACTCTTTTGCAGCAAGAGGCTCTGCTGTTTGGGAGCTAGACCCAAGTTCAGTGTGCAAAGTGTGGCTCAGAAGCTGCATACAGTTTCCCAAGGCTGTTTGTGTGGTCCTTGACCTCCAGCAAATTCACCTGCTCCTTTTTTTGGGGGGGGGGGAAGCTGGCTTCCTTAACAGAAAAGGATGAATGGCCACACCTAGAAACCTTCAGAAGAATAATCATCCTTTCAAATAGCTTGCAAACTGAATATTATGTCTTTAATATTAAAAAATGCCTATTTTTCAAAAGAAGAAATGGAATTTTAGTTTCTTTCTCTCTTTTTTTCCTTTTGGAAGAGGGGGTATATGCAGCCCCTAGATTACCCCAGAGACAGAAAACAGGCCCTCAGCCTGCCAGAACTGCCCACCCTTCACCTAAAGGCCCCTATCTCAGTTTTGTTTGAAATAATATAAGGGCAAGGTCTAATGTAAGGTACAAAGTTTCATTACAAAAGCCATACAAATCATACAATTTAACAGCGAATGGTTTAATCTATGTCTTTTATTGTAAAAGAACTATTAAGAACATTAAGGAGTGAAACAGGGTAAGAGAATGAATTATACAGAATATACATAGCCCCCTTGCAATTCAATAGACATACAGTATTTCTGCATAATGCAGTCATGTGTATGCACAACTAATTATTAAATGGTTGGATTGACAGAACAGCTGTCTTGACTGAGTGCCCCCTGCCAATATGTCTTATAGCTCATGCCACTTGGATGCTAACTTTGTCACATGCCAGAGTGAAAGGCACTGCAACCTTCATAGCCAAATATGGGCAGCCTGGCACAGCGATATGTTGCTCTCCTGGAACAGCTATGGGTAGGTACTATAGAATATACGCGCAAAGTCTGGAAGGCTCAGTAACTGATACATGCAAGGTAATAAAACAGAACAGGCTTGCTTCACTACCAATCATTTACTGACTCAACACATGGCAAAATCTTTAGGAGGAAGATATTAACAGAAAGCAGTACCCAAACTACTCAGTGTCACATGGAAGGCTATCTGAACTATATTCAGTGACACTATGTATGTATATTTTGGTCTCCCCTTCAATGCTGATTTATGACACGCTCTTGATGTCCAGTTCCTTCAGCCTACTGCAGTGGAAATAGATACAGAAACAGTTCATACATCTAAGTCTGCCAAAAAAAAAAAAAAAAAAAAAAAAAAAAAGAAAAAAAGTGGGCCAGAATCAACCTCCAGAGTCTCCAGGTAGGGCTGGGAAAGACACCTCTGTGAAATCTTGGGAGAGCTGCTACAACTCAACATAGACAAGCCTTTGCCAACCTGCTGCCCTTCAGATGTGTGGGAGTACAACCCCCAGCATGGCTAATCATTGCCCATGCTGGATGGAGTTTATGGGAGCCCATGTTGGATGGAGTTTATGACATCCAAACACTCTTGCAGACAATATCAACCGAGAGGCACAGTCTGACTCCCATGTATGATAACTTTCTGCAGACTGAAGGTGTACAGGAAGTGGGTTTGGAAGAGTTTGAATAAGAAGGTGGCTATACAAAAATATTGGCTGACAAAGGGTGAGTGGGGGCTCACCCACAGATGTTGAGGGGAAATACCCCACTGCTTGGTTTAAGCGTCACCTATGCTTTGCAGTCTCTGCAGAGCAGCTCCTCTACTGCAAGGTCAATGAGAAAGACATTTCAAAGGACTTCGAAGGTCAATCAGCATTCATGCTTTACATAGCAGATGTGCCTGCCATAATTAGCACAGGTGAAAGGAAAAAGTCTTTCTGTGGATGCACAGATTGGACATGCACGACAGAGGGGAGGCAATAACCTCCTCATACCACATTATGATGCTTAGGTTGGTGTTTAGGTTGTTTCTTCTGGAGGTTTCCAAGAGTGGCAGTTCCATCTTTTTCTGCTGAGTCTCCCTTTACCACAAGATGATGTTCAGGTTTCATTGACTCAAGAGTTTTGAGAGTGTCATTCATGTAAAAAGCCAACTGCCTCTTATTCTCTTCAACCTTACCCAGATTTTATTTATCTCAGCTTTCTCCCAAATTCTAGCCTGCTTATCATAAGGAAATTGCTTGGAACCACAGTCACAGGTGGGCTTCTGTGGAGAGCCTTGTCTCAGCCAAGGGAAAAAAAAGCTTTTACTGTGCCTCCTAGGCATTCTGCTCCTTGGCTTGTCGGCTCTAATAACCAGAAGCACACTTCCTAACAGCCATACATTTCAGAAAGAACAAAGGATTGCCGTCCCCACTCTTTCAGACAGCCTTTTACATACATAGAGACTGTGAGCATGTACCATCCCACATCCTTCCTTGTAAGAGTCATTTTTCAGAGTTTTTATCATACCCCTGAATCATCCTGCATTTGCCTTTACCATCCTTGAACTGTGCTCCTAAGACTCAATATAGAACGGAGACTTGCTCTCATCTCCACAGGACAGAATGGTGGTGCACTGAGTACTACAAATAGCACCCTGGTTAACAGCATAAAAGTAAATTAACCACTGCAGATTCACATTTCATTTAACTGGCATTACAGTGCACAAAAAACCCTCTGTAACTATGCTGTTTAACTAATTCTCCCTCTCTGAAGCTTACACCTATGCATCTGTCCCTTGATTCATATGTGTAATATTTAACAACTGTCCATATAAATTTTCAGCTATTTTGCAACATCCCCACCAACTCCCCAGTTTATGGAGATGGCACAAATATTTAGTCCGCTCGCTTGTGTCTCAGCACTCCTTCCCAATTTTCTCTCATTTGAAAGTTTATTGAGCCTGTTGTCCACAGCCTCACTGAGATACTGCTGGGAGAGGCAATTTCATCGTGGTGAGAGAGGGGAACACAACAGAGCTGATCAAAAGTGCTGGGAGTCGCTTGTTTGATGCTGAGGCCACTGCTCTCCAGTGCCCCTCAGGGCTCCTTCTTTCCTCCCCATCGTATTACATAAACAAAAGAGAGAGCCTGGAGCCTTAGAGCCACCAGGACACTGATGACAGCCAGCTCTCTTCCTCCCTCCCATCTACATGTAAGGAATACCGTTCTGGTTCTGAACCTGTGCCTGATGACATAAAATGATGCAGTATGCTGGTTGAGTTGACGAGAGAAGGATTTCTAAGCGGTCACTCACAAGTTCTGCTACTCTTGTCAAGAAAGGAGAGGCTGGTCACATCCCTGTTGTCCTTCTATTCACAGGCCTTAAGTATACTGTATAAGCTAAGCCTACAATGGATCAAAAGGGGTTTATCTGACTGGGTACTAGTAATTCTTTCTAATGATATGTTCTACTTGTGTTTCTATATTTAACTGTATTTTGGTTTTAATTGAGTGTTACTATTACTAGGCATTTTTAAATGCCTTTTTAAAGCAGAAACCAAGGACATCGATTTCATTCATTAATAAATAACCACTGTTGCTTATTCCTGACATAGGGCTCTCCCAAAAGCAGTTTTTTTGCCACAGTGCTTCTCAATGTATTTTGAAATGCTTTTCCACCCCTAATCACACAATGCTTCAATACCACTAAAGAAAGCAGCTTTTGACCCCCTCACTGCATAGTGTGAAGATTGCCACATTTATGGCCAATTTGCACACCAAACAGGTAAACTGACTATATCTCCAGACCTTGCCTTCACTCTACTCTCTACCTCTTTCGTATCTATTCCTTTAGAATAAAAGCTTAAGTAATCCCATGCCACCTTCTCACTACTACCTTTCTTTGGGAAAGAAAGAGAAAATGAAGTTGTACACATATATTTGCCCCTATGCTCAAAAAGATGCCTCTTCCAAAGCAGGCAATAGATTAGAATCAGCAGAAGTTCATTATGCTCACAATTTCCAGGATTTTCAACAATAAAAAGTCATTCCCCTAACTTCATAGGATAGCACCAAATTTTCTACTGAATTTTCCTAAATCAAGGTGAATTCCCCCCCCCCACGTTTCCTTCTAGATAATCACTTTGGAGGGTCCCCTTCCGAAGCAAATCTGAAACAGCTACAGTCGGCACATATAGTAGTTCATATCAGTATTTCTCTCTGTAACCACAAAGTGGGTAGGTTAATGGAGAGTAACTACTTGTCCTGCATTCTTCTCCTACTCCTCATGACTCATCTGAACAGTTGCAGTACAGTTACAAGAGTAATTCAAAGTCCAGATGAGCAAATTACGGGAAGAGAGTAGGGAATAACATTACAAAGTAAAATATCTTTATCCCCACTATTTATTTGGACTCCTGATCTTTGCTTAAGTTGCCCCTTCTTTGTTATTTCACAAAGTAATCAACAGTCCCTTCTTTGTTATTTCACTGTAATCAACATGATTCGGCATTACTAAGCTCAAGGGACAAGATCCTGTTTGCATCAGCTAAGATACATGGAGCCAGGGTCCCCAACTGTGAGAATAAGCTGACTGGGATTCACATATTCAAAGGAAACGAGTGTGCGACAAGACAGGAAAGCAACATTAGACATCTAATTACAAGCCTGGTATGAACAACTCAATGGTTCTATGCAACATACTCACTAGCAATGACAGTGTGAATTTGCATTACTCAGCCAACAAGCTACAGTCTTGGAAAGAGGAAATGCAGGCAGGAAGGAGATGAAGTACAAAGTGAGAAGATGATATCGACATCAAACTATGCTATGGACCAATAAAGCAGATGATAAGGCAGTTTTTGATTACCATTTCTTAACAGTAAGCAACAAAACAATCTTCAAGGCAGCTTTTGATTACCATTTCTTAACAGTAAGCAACAAAACAATCTTTGTTAAGTTGCCTTGTACCTTGAGTTTGATTTCTAAGAAGCCATTTTCCTTGCTGTTATCCTCTGTCCACTAACTCAGACCTGTTACAGAGTAAAATTTATCAAGGCCATCCAGTGTTTCATGATCTCCCATACTGGAAATCAATATGCCACCTATGAGCCCATGGTGATTCTTCCCATTATCCTCAAGATCATTCAGTCTAAAACCATATCAAGTTGTATTACAATTTACCTGGCTTACTATCCTTTTGAACAGAAGTAGGAAAATCTGTAAGCTTCACTTCCTTCAGAAATCAATTATTTTAAGCAACCAGTTCTTTCCAGAATATGAAGATATTTATGAATTTTGTAAATTACCAAAACAAAATAACGATAATACCCAACCGTCTGCCTTGATCAAATTAAACAATTATAGAAATTCTCAATACAGAGAGATAGTGGTCCTGTTAAAGTTGAGGACTTTCTCATGAAAAAAAAAAGGTACAGCAAAAATGCAAAACTCTGTGATTGCCCATATTAATCTTTCCATTTTGTTTTCTTCCATATTCAGTTTCTTTTTTCCAAAGTTCCTTCTGTTCCAAATATGAATAAATGGGCAAATTTCAGAAACTGCTATCAAAAGGTTAAAAAGATCTTATCCATCCTTATTTTCAAAGTATAGTCATTCTGTTTTAAAGGAAAGGCTGAAAGAAACACTGCCTTTAGACTAAGATGTGGAAAAACAAAGACGCATACACAGATACTTACTAATAGCTCCTGTAAAGGTTGGCTGCGTAAGGTCTTTTGGCACCTTCCTGTAGATGTCAAACCTGTAAAACACACCAAAAAGAAACCACATATCTTATAAAACAGGTGGAGCACTTCACTATTCAGAATCTATAGAGCTGGATGATGCTGTAGATGTTTCCAACACCCATCATTTTCATTTTACACCAGTCTGCAAAAATATGTCATTTTCATTTAGTTATGTAAGTGAACTGCTTTTGACAAGGACAGTAAAGTTTTGATGGGTGGCTGGAGGACAGAAAATGGAAATGAGGGAGAATTCTAATTCTTTCCCATCTTTCCCCCTCCAATCCATTAAAACAGATCTCTCAAATGTGTTCAGTGCCAAGGCCCATTCACTTGTTCCACAAACCACACTGGGGGCCAAGAACACACACACCCATACAGCCCCACTCTATTTAAGCACCCTGCCCAATGTTCAATTTCTTACATATGACTTTCACAAGCAGCATGCAAGACAGTTGATATTTTGTTACCGCAGAGGTACAGTTTGGACTGCAGATGGGCTTTTATGTGGCTTGAATGCACCTCAGCATTAAAATATTCCTTATACGTAAATAGAAACTAGCATGCCAGGAAGAATGCTGACTAGAATCTCCCTCTTTGATATGCCATCTTTCGACATAATGGGATTTTGCATGGGAGAACATTCAACCGTGCAACTCCATGTCTGTAATCCAAAGCGATATGGCTAGAAAACAGGTTTACCATCTCCTCTGTAATGCGTGGAACATAAATATCAAGAAGACATGTGTCAACAAAGAAAAAGAGCAGTGGGAATGATGAAAGCTAGTTGTAGCTGGGTTGTTGTGTACCACCAAGCCCTTTCCATCTTAAAATAATCGTAATAGGATTTTTGAGATCAGGCCAGGTAGGTGGGGCTTGTCAGCCCTGGAAGGCAGCCCATCTAGGAGAAGGAAAACTCTGATTTCAAACCTCCACTGCCTTGTGGCTATATCCACTCATGGAAAAGGCTTCAGGAGATAACCTCGAGGCAAAATCTGGAGCCGGAGTCCCGGAGGCAGCTCGCGTTGTTCTGCCAACTCCTGCGACGTCACCGGAACCAGTTGTATTGGCTCTTGCCTTTCCACTGGACTATTCCAGCGACGTGGAGAGGGGGGATTTGCTGTGTGGGTAACAGTCTATCCTCCATATTATTTTACCCAGGCTTCGTGCTCTGGAGAGGACACTCTAGCTTCGTATACAGCGTCGAAACAACACGGGAAGTAGCAGTTACCGGTTATAAGTCTTTGCTCAATTGGCGTAGAGCATGATGCCAGGGGCTACTTCTGACGGTGGGAGAGGTCATTGCACCTCACTAGGTAGATACCGCCCGCCTTAAGCTGGGCAGCCCCCAGCCAGTAAGGTGCTACCTCGCCACGGTCTGTTAACTTCACGGGGTGCATGGGATTATTTATTTATTTATTTATTTATTTATTTATTTATTTATTTATTTATTTATTTATTTATTTATTTGATTTATATCCCGCCCATCTAGTATAATTATACCACTCTGAGCGGCTAACAACAGAAAAAAAATACAAAACAATATGAATCCATTAACATCCATATTAACAAACATACTAAAAATAATAAATAATAGTTAAGAAAAGAAAAAAGAAAAAATTAAATTAAATAAATTAAATTAATTTAAATGCTGGCAGGAGGGAAGGCCTTGACATAGAGCCATGTTTTTAGTTGAGTTTTGAATGTACCCAGCGTAGGGGCCGCACGAATCTCAGAAGGGAGATTGTTCCAGAGGCGAGGAGCCACCGCCGAGAAGGCCCGGTTTCGAGTCTTTTCCCCCCGGGCCTCCCTTGGCGTGAGGCTCCTCAACCTCACCTCCTGGCTCGCGCGGGTGATCCGGGTAGATCTTGGTGGGAGAAGGCGTTCCACCAAATATCGAGGTCCCAAACCGTTTAGGGCCTTATAAGTGAGCATTACCTGACAAGCAGATCGATAACCGTGCACCATGCAACAGTCGTAAGAAAGCTTCTGCCCTAAAGCTGGGCACCTGGAATGTACGGACAATGACCCCTGGCTTTTCTGACTACGGCTTTCCTAATGACTTGCAAGAAATAGATGATGTGCGCAAGACAGCTGTCATTGACATGGAACTGAGTAGACTGCAGATGGACATTGTTGCCCTGCAAGAGACAAGACTGCCAGACTCGGGATTTGTCAAAGAAAAAAACTTCTCATTCTTCTGGCAGGGAAAACCATTGAATGAGACCAGGGAATATGGTGTTGGCTTTGCAGTCAGAAATACTCTTCTGAGATGCATTGTTCCACCTACTGTGGGGAGTGAAAGAATCCTGTCTCTGCAGCTCCACTCATCAGCCGGACCAGTAACCCTCATTAGTGCATATGCACCTACACTGTCATCCATTACAGAAGTGAAAGACAAATTCTATGACGATCTGGCAGCTACTATCAAACAAAGGCACTGTTCATCCTTGGAGACTTTAATGCTAGAGTTGGTGCTGATCACAATTCTTGGCCCACGTGTCTAGGACGTTTTGGCATTGGAAAGATGAACGAAAATGGCCAACACTTGCTGGAGTTTTGCTGTTATTATGGTCTTTGTGTCAGCAACACATTCTTCAATACGAAGCTGCAACACAGAGTTTCCTGGAGACATCCAAGATCCAAACATTGGCATCAGCTCGATTTGATCCTCACTAGACGCTCTAGCCGTCCTAATATTATGATCACACGCAGCTACCAGAGTGCCGATTGTGATACTGATCACTCCCTGGTGTGTAGTAGATTAAAACTGCGAACAAAGAGATTGTATTACACGAAAAAGGAAGGAAGATCACGTATTGACATCAGCAAGACTCGCAATCAAAGAAAAGTGAAGAAATTTGCCCAAGTACTCGAAGAAACCCTTCCAGGTCCGGCCAATGTAAATGCATCTGAACAATGGGAACATTTCAAGAACGCTATGTACAACACCGCCTTGTCCACCTTTAGCAAGAAGACCAAAAAGATGGCTGACTGGTTCGAAGCCCACTCGGAGGAGTTAATGCCAGCCATTGAGGATAAGACAAGAGCTCTAACAGCATACAAAGCCTGTCCTAGCGAGTACAACTTGCAAGCTCTTGCAAGTCCAACAGACTGCCAGGAGATGCTCCAATGATTACTGGCTTCAGCTCTGCTGTCAGATAGAGATAGCAGCGGACACAGGTAACATCAAAGGAATGTATGACGGTATCAAGCAGGCCTTAGGTCCAATGCAGAAGAAATCTGCTCCCTTGAAGTCTGCTACTGGTGTGATCATCCAGGACCGAGCACAGCAGATGGAACGCTGGGTACAGCACTACTCCGAGCTATATTCCAGAGAGAATGTAGTAACTGAAGAAGCATTAAATAACATTGAGTTCCTGCCTGTCTTGGAAGAGCAGGACAGCGAACCTACCTTAGCAGAAATAAAAGCGGCCTTGTATTCCTTCGCCTCCGGCAAGGCACCTGGAAGGGACAACATCCCTGTTGAAGTGCTGAAATGCTGTAAGGAGATCACCATCACCGAACTGTATGAAGTCTTTTGTCTCTGCTGGAGGGAAGGTGGAGTACCACAGGACATGAAGAATGCAAACATCGTCACGCTGTACAAGAACAAAGGAGACAGGGGTGACTGCAATAACTACTGTGGCATCTCTCTTCTTAGCGTTGTAGGGAAGCTGCTTGCCCGTGTTGTGCTGAAGAGGCTCCAGGTGCTTGCAGACAGAGTCTATCCAGAATCACAGTGCGGATTTCGAGCTAATAGATCCACCACTGACATGGTATTCTCCCTCCGACAGCTGCAAGAGAAGTGCAGGGAACAACAACAGCCACTTTTAGTGGCCTTCATAGACCTCACAAAAGCATTTGACTTGGTTAGCAGGGACGGCCTTTTTAAAATACTTCCCAAGACTGGATGTCCACCTCGTCTCCTTAACATCATCAGATCCTTCCATGAGGGGATGAAAAGCACTGTAGTTTTTGATGGCTCAACATCAGATCCCTTTGACATCCAAAGCAGAGTGAAACAGGGCTGTGTCCTCACACCAACCCTTTTTGGGATCTTTTTTGCTGTCATGCTGAAGCATGCCTTTGGAACTGCAACAGAAGGTGTCTATCTCCGGACTAGATCAGATGGAAAACTCTTTAATCTCTCTAGACTGAGAGCAAAGACCAAAGTCCAACTGAAATGCATGCGGGACTTCCTCTTCGCAGATGATGCAGCCATTGTTGCCCACTCTGCTGAAGACCTCCAACAACTCATGGATCGTTTCAGCAAGGCCTGCCAAGACTTTGGACTAACAATCAGCCTGAAGAAAACACAAGTCATGGGCCAGGGCGTGGACTCACCTCCCTCTATTACCATCTCCACACAAGAATTGGAGGCTGTTCATGACTTTGTGTACCTTGGCTCAACTATCTCTGATACCCTCTCTCTAGATGTCGAGCTGGATAAACGCATTGGCAAAGCAGCCACCCTGTTCTCTAGACTCACAAAGAGAGTATGGCTCAATAAGAAGCTGACGACACATACGAAGATCCAGGTCTACAGAGCCTGTGTCCTGAGCACAGTCCTGTACTGCAGTGAGTCCTGGACCCTTTGTGCACGGCAGGAGAGGAAGCTGAACACCTTCCATATGCGTTGCCTCCGATGGATTTTCGGTATCACCTGGCAGGACAAAGTTCCAAATAGAATAGTCCTAGAACGAGCTGGAATTTTCAGCATGTATACATTACTGAAACAGCGACGTCTACGTTGGCTTGGGCATGTCGTGAGAATGGCTGATGGTCGGATTCCAAAGGATCTCCTGTATGGAGAATTAGTGCAGGGAAACCGCCCCAGAGGGAGACCACAGCTGCGATACAAGGATATCTGCAAGCGGGATCTGAAGGCCTTAGGAATAGACCTCAACAGATTGGAAACCCTGACATCTGAGCGTTCAGCCTGGAGGCAGGCGGTGCATCACGGCCTCTCCCAATTTGAAGAGACCCTTGCCCAGCAGGCCGAGGCAAAGAGGAAGTCACAAAAGCAGCAAAACCAGGGAGCCGGACAGGGAACAGATTGGATTTGTCTTCAGTGTGGAAGAGATTGTCACTCTCGAATTGGCCTCCTCAGCCACACTAGACACTGTTCCAAGTCCCCCATACAGAGCACGTCACCATAGTCTTTCGAGACTGAAGGTTGCCTAACTAAGGATTTTTGAGGTATGTGAGATGTTTAAGGAGTCGTTTGCCACTGCAACCCCACAGTGAGCTGCCATGGCCAAATGGCAATTTGAACTAGGTTCCCTGAATCAGAGTCTGATATGCTATCCACTGCAACACCCTGGCTGCAATACTTAGGGATAATTACCTACAGAGTACCACTGACATGTACAATGTCTCCGAGTGTAAGAGGCTCTTCAAAAGATGAAGAAGATAAAGAAGAAGAAGACAAAGCCCTCAACCTTGAGGAATGTACGATCTAAATGTTGTCCCAGCAAGGACAATAGAAACTGAATGAGAGGCAGGTAGGGGGAAATGAAAACAACAAATGCAGTTGCATCTACTTAGGCATCCTTTCTTTGGGAATTGAGGAGTAAAGGTTTAAGCCAAAGAATCTATGAGTTTAAGGAGATGGAATCAGCACCACTTAAATGTTGCAGAAGGGTTCAGGCACATAGGGAGAGTAATTTAAGAGACACTGAGGAATTCAAGGAGTAAGGCTATGCTTTTCTCCACATCTCTTCATGATTTCTGCCCTTGTTACCCACTTTTCCACTGCCTTCCATGCAGCAGCCATGCTAATGCACAGAAGACTACATACACAGGTGTACGTGTTTAAGCAAGGCTTCAAAAATGACTGCAGGAGAAGCACCCTTTGTCCTCCTAGGGTCAGTCTATCAGCAAAGTAGAGTGAAGCCCACTGCATGCCACACATTAGCTCCATATAGTTTGGACAACTACACTTCAAGATCTTCACATCTTTTCTTCTCAATCTTTTAATTTAATAACTTGTATTTCTCTTAATAAACTCTGGAAATTTCCCAGGTTTTTGGAAAATTCTACAATTCAACCAGCAGACATAATGAAGAAACTGATGGACTAAGTATTTTTCTATATTTATTCCAAATTAATAACATATTTTTAAGGAAAGGGTTTCCAATTTCTTTGCCTCTACCCTTATTAAATGGTCTGAAAAGAAAATTCTAAAACTTGAATCTAATTCTAATGATTCCATATCCCACCATATTACTTTATTGGAGTGCAAAATAATATCCCCTATGTATCTTAATTGATTCGCAGTATAAAATTTCCTCAAGTTAGGATGTCCCAGCCCTCCTACTTTATGAACTTTATACCATCTCTTCTTATTAATCTTTGCCTTTTTATCTACATTATTAAATTTATTCATCATATTTTGCAGATCTTTTATCTCCTCTTCTGTTAATTCTATTGGCAACATAGGCGTGGAATGGCCAACTTTAAAAGCAATAACAGAAACATTCGGATTTGGGGAACAATTTAGAGGTGTGATAAAACAATTATATTCAGAAAATACATAACATAACAGATATCCCTAGACTGTGGTATTAAGGGATGTCCCCTTTCCCTTATACCATTTGTTATAACTATAAAATTGTTGGTAAATGTAATTAGAAAAGATAAATCAATCTGTGGCATAGGGAATAAAGATAGGGCTAAAATTATTTTATTTATGGATAATTTTTTATTAACAACAGAAAACCCATTAAGGGTTATGCATAGGGTAAAACTACATTCAAAAGAATTTGGGAAGATAACATGGTTACAGATAAATTGCCACAAGTCAGATATGGTGATGTTTAATTATAATAATGAGGAAAAACAACTAATTAGGGAAAAATAATAATAAGATTTAAAAGTCTATTAAGTATTTAGACATAAATATATCTATGAATTTAAGAAAATTAAGAAAGCAAAACTAAAAAATTGAAGCAAGAAATAAAACACAAATTAGATGACTCCAGAATATTTAGACTTTCATGGTATGGTAGAATAGCAGTGATTAAAATGAAGAATTTACCTAGGTTAATTTTTTTTATTTAGGCCATTACAGAATTATCTCTTTCTTATCCATCTTTCTTCCAAAGATATGACATTGCTACGCCTTGGGTTTTTTTGGAACTAATGAAAGATATTCCTAATTGGACTTGTTTTTTCATTTATAAGGGATTAGCAGCCGGAGTAAACCTGGAAAGAGGCAATAGTTATCTTCTGTTCTGACTAGATCTGGAGTGTTTGGGGCTCATGTGGCTGTTTTGGTAATACTTCTTCCAATGTAACCCATTTAGATTGTAGGAAAGTAGCCCACAGAAACAACAAGGCAGCGGAATGGTCAGCTAGAGAGAGAGAGAGACTCCACTTTAAGGTGATTTTTAGATGTCAAATGTTTTCAAAAGCATTCCTTTCTGAAGAAAGGACAGCTTTCAGCCTTCTAACAAGACACAATTTTCATGTGTACATACGATAAACCTCTGAATAAATCACCCATTCACACAAAAACTATTGTCTCCACATGACAATATTACCACCAGAAAAAAGCCTATTACAGCATCTGAAGTTTTCAGAATCACACTTTTTAAGCAGCCTGATTCACATTTCCCATCATTTTAAATAGTATTCTTAGACAAAATAGCCCATTTATGGACCCACAGTTTCCCCGGGAACATCTGGAAAGCACTGTTTACATTCTTTCCACATGGACCACAGCAACAGCCGCGTATGATGAAGAGCTCCATAGCAGATCATGACATCATGGCCTCACAGGCAGAGGAAATAGCTAAACTTCCTGCTCAGCCCATTAAAACCTTCGTCTCACAGAAATGACAATAATGCTCTGGCAAACCTGGCAAGGAAGCCAGGAGGGGAAAGAGAGGGGCTTTGGAGTGTAACTAAATAATTGGAAACAGGAAATAGCTTTAGGCTGAAGGCAGTAAAAATAACACCATGTGGATACTATAAAAGGAAGCATGTTTCTCCCTTCTTGGAGGGAGAAACAACTCACTGCAAGATTTGCAAATGTGTTGCCAACATTGTGGGGCCAGTGACTAAAAAATAAAAATAAAGGATGATGTATTCTCCAGAAAGAAACCAGCTTCCTCTCAATACTTTTCATTCAGTTCATCAAAATTGATTGCCATCTGTGGGCTATCAGCAGGAAAACATGGGGTGGGTGGGAAATACACATGACTTCTATTCCAAAATGTTTGTTGACTATCTTTTTATTAAGAGAAAGATAATAAAGCTGACCTGTAATCTATCAGCTACATTTATCTGCCAATCATAGTGGTTCATTTTAAAGCAAACATGTAGGGAGAGTGGATAAACATATTGCAGGCTTCTGCTTCTGTTTCAGTCGCTTCCCAACTTAGTTTTAAAACAAATTTTAAAATGGGGAATTACAAACCTATGACACTGTTTCGATTTTAGGGTCAGAATTTAAAGACTTTATTGATCTGTACTTCTGGTGAAACAATCAGATTCTAAACTTCATGCTTTTAGGTTGCAATGGGTAATTTCCATTGAATGGAATGGACCAATTTCCAAGGAAATGAAGACAATCCAACACAAACAATGAATTCAAATAGAGCAGCAAATGTTTTGCCAGTCTCTGTGGCCAGCATTTTCAGAGGACAGGAGTCAGAACAGAGCACAGACAGAATTCTGGCCCCCGTCCTCTGAAGATGCCAGCCACAGAGACTGGCAAAACGTTAGGAAGAATAACCTCAAGAACACGGCCAGACAGCCTGAAAAACCTACAGCAATTCTAAAACTTTGCAGCATTGGGGACGACAACCCCCCCCCCCCCCCCCCGCTGGCTGGCTTGTTCTCTGTAGGGCATCACGTTTGCTTTTACTACATTTTTTTGTAGGAGATAGCCTGAAAGATCTCCATTTTAATAAAATTCAGTTCCTTCTGCTTGAGATGAAGGCAAGTGTCATTATACAGTTGATGTCTCATATAATTCCACCACAATACATGCTCAGCCTCACTAACATGTTTGTCAGTCAAAGCATTATCATTTGGGACTGTCTTTAAACAGAGATTGCAAAAGTGCAACATGTCTTATTTCTAATTTCTTTTCATAGGGCACAGAATCTGCAACACACTCATTCAGCATGACATGGCTTGAAAAAGCCTGCCATATTTTTCTCTGCTATGCTGTAACCTCAGAGATCACCACAGAACCAGCAGCATTAAGACATCACCTGAGGCCCCTAAACAGCTGAAATGATATGACAAGAATGAGCCACACCAAGATGTGGGTTGTGTCCGGGTGGGTTAAATCAAATTGATCTAAATAATTATTAAATCATTGTTTAAGAATTCAGTTTAATTGTGTGATTTTCCCTTCCAAAAGTAAACTCTTCTTCACTATGAACTTAATCCATATTTCTCACAATCTCCTTTTCTTGATTCCACCTCCAGTAACTTCACACAGCCAGCCCTTAGATTTTGAACTCAGCCCTGCTCAGCTTGGATAGAAGGAATAAGGTTTTATTAAATGAACAGTGTTAAAAGAATATTGTTTATCCCTGGTCTTTAAATTCATTCAACACAATCCCTCACTCTATCTGTGACCACTTCCCCACTTCAGCCTCTCATAAACTTCTCTGTCAAATATACCGTATTCGCGAAGGCTTTCAAGGCTGGGATCTAATAGTTGTTGTGGGTTTTTCGGGCTCTTTGGCCGTGTTCTGAAGGTTGTTCTTCCTAACGTTTCGCCAGTCTCTGTGGACGGCATCTTCAGAGTACAGCACTCTGTCAAATGCCAGACTCCAAAATCACCCTCTTCCCCAAACAGCTCCAAAAAACCTAACTAACCTCCCTTCTGCTAGTGGCTTCTCAGAGCCAGCCACAACCTTTCTTCCCAACATTCCATGACCCTCACTCACCCCTCTCACATCACATATGTACCAAACTATATAAGCAATACAGTATTTTTAAACATAGTCGGGCATCACATGGAAGGCTAAATAATCTATGCTGAAGTCTACAGAACCCCATGAAACCAAGGCTTCAATACAAGAACTGTTAGATTCTAAAATTAAAAATATGTATATATGAATGCATTGCCTCATAATATAGAAACAGAATTTATAATTCTTATTCTGTAATGAAAAATTCAAACTGAAAACATATTAAATTAAAACCATCATCTTAAGCACACAGCTCAAGCAAATAGCATTTAAAATCAAAGATTTAAAATCTGGTTTATATTTTTAAAATCTGATTTAAATTTAAAAATACATTTTAAAAAATTACCCATTTTACCTATTCTGGTTTGCATATCCCGAAATCCCTACCTCTGCCATGGCTGCAGACATCAGACGTTTCTGTTTTACATTAATTGTGGTTTAGTGTACATCCAAACACAAACTATGGCTAATCTTAACTAGGGTGTGCAGTAACAAGTCATTTTGTAAAACGTGGTTTGAATCTGGCTTGTTCCCACTAATTACGGTTATGATTAACTAAAATCTGTGAAAGTCTGAGGCATCTAAATATGATCTAAGCATTACTACAAGAAAGTGACTCAGGCTAAGAAATCTCCAAAGTCCAACCGAAAAGGATTATTATACATTTTTAAACAATCTTCAGTAGAGATGGGAGTAGTCATATACGAAGACCCACACACAGCTGGGTGTAACGAGGATCCACCTCACCCCTCATGTGTCTGCTGCTGCCATTGGCTCCGCTCTTTTTCCAATCACTGCAGAGCGCACGGTCAGCTATCCACTCATCAGCCTGGCAAGGAGACTCGTCTTCCCTCCTTCTGCCAGGAATGGATAGTTGACCACGAGCTCCAGAGCAATTGAAGAAGAGAGGAGTCAACGGCAGCAGCGGACGTGTGAGTTATGTCCAACTATGTGGGGGCATTTGTATTTGAATACGAATACCCCCATCTCCAATCTTAAGCCACATGGAATACTTTAAGCCTAGTTCCCTCATGATTACTGTATTCTAATTTTGTAGAACTGCAAAACCTGGCATACAGAATTACTAGTTGATCACAAGAAATAAAAAGCAAGGCCACTGTGAGCACAAAGCAGCCACCTGCAACACATTCTGTCAACCTCCAAGCAGCCTTCCTTAAGACCATAAAGCTCTATTGCATCTCTCAGTCTTTCTGATCACAACAGATAATGTTGAAGGATATAAAGATGCAACACAGTTACCAGGAGATTCACTACTATACACACTGCCATTCTAGGGTTTTGCCTCTTTCCATTCAGAAATATTGCCCAGACCAATGACTCACACAGAAAGAAGGTTCCTTTGAAATAAATCTCATTTATGATATTGCACAAGTGGTACCCGCAACCGAATGTTGTGGTAGGAGGTTCTACCATTCAGGATTCCTGCCAATCAATCAGTTAACTATACTCTTTTCCAAGTTATGTCAATCCATTCAACATCTGCTCCCCCTTTTTATTCAGGTTTCTTCCTTCAAAACCATCAGTAAGCAGTTCATGAAAACTGAGTATGTTTTTCCCCCCTCACCCAGCCAAGAGTGTTCTGCTTTTCCAAAACTGGAATGTTCCCGAAGCCTGCTTATATTTCCCTTCAACAGAGTTAGTGCCAGTTTGTCACATTCAGAAAATATCACCATTATATAGATGAAGTAATCAACATCTGGTGAAAGAGTAAAGATCCCTTTGTTTATTAAAATTTTTCAAACCACTATTCTAGCCACAACTGTTTGTTTCTTACATTAAGCATGACGTTGACATACAATCTTTTGTTGGCTATTTGAGCTGCAATTTGTAACACATTCAAAGGTCAGATCGTTGCCACTAAAATGAAATAGCCGAAGATCTCCTTAAAACTTTCACAGAAGTTGGATCATACAAGAGAGAAGGCGAGAATGTCTGATGAGACTGGGAGGAGATGGTGGGGCTGCTTGTGGTGAAGAACACTCAGTTCAATGAATCTCAGCTTATTAAATTTGGTAAAACACTGCAACCCACCCAGTATCATGTTTCTGCAACGTATATACCACCTCCTCTCTTGAACAGATGGAGAAGCATAACTCACACCTTGTTTACTAGGACGAAGCTCTCCCACCCACCGGGAGAGGTGGAAGGCGGCGAGGCTGGCAGCTTTCAGAAACAAAAGGGCCCACAGGCCTGTGAGTGTAACACCTGGCCTAAGCATTCTAAACACAGCCTGGCACTTAAAACTGCCTCTTGGGGTCGTCCCCCCCCCTCCACATGCAAGTGATTCATTCTGGTGAGTCACTGAAGAGAAACAAAATTCCAATGCCACCTACACTGGGCAAGTTCTCAGACAAAATGAGGTGGGGGAGGGAAGGGGGGAAAGGGGAGATTTTTCACTGGAAAAAAAATAGAAAAATGTATTCTTGCTTTCTGAATTGTGGAGGAGGACAGCCATTCAACCTTATTTTGAGCCTCTTCTCTTCAGCCTGCAGTCTCTCCTCCAGCACTCACCGAATTTTTAATCTGTATAAGGTGCCCTCAGACCCACAGGCACAAAATATTGTTAAACATGGCACCAAAAGGATGAAGTGAATTAATAGCGCAAGTTGAGTCAACATTATTTGCTGTGCACCATGGAAAAAAATTCAATACTTGGATTTATTTTTCCATAACAATTTCCAAAATGCTTCTGGGGAAAATTGGGGCGGGGGGAATATGCCATAAGCCATTTTTCACTGGCATCTGAGAAATTGAGCTTACAACATAAGGTTCGGCTCAGAGCCAAATGAGATGCAATTAGTAATTGCATTAACAGCTTTTGTTGGAGCAGCTAGAAAGATCAAGCACCCATGCTGGACAGAGACCCTGATGAGGAGGGTAACCATGTTTTAACCCTTTATTCCCCACTGCACTGAAGATCTGGGTCAGGTCCCCAATGCCTACCTACTTGTTTTGAAAGAAAACTTCCCATTCATACTGAAGGAAGCCTCTCTTCCAGATCAGGAAGGCAGGAAAGGGAAAAGATTTGAACCCCCCCACCTCTTGAGAGTCCCCTGGACTGCAAGAACAAACCTATCCATTCTAAAGGACACCAACCCTGAGTGCTCACTGGAAGGACAGATCCTGAAGCTGAGGCTCCAATACTTTGGCCATCTCATGAGAAGAGAAGACTCCTTGGAAAAGACTTTGATGTTAGGAAAGTGTGAAGGCAAGAGGAGAAGGGGACGACAGAGGATGAGATGGCTGGACAGTGTCATCGACGCTACCAACATGAATTTGACCCAACTCCGGGAGGCAGTGGAAGACATGACTAAACGACTAAACAACACCCCCAAGAGTCCAGAGAGAGATTGTGAAGTGTAAATGAAGGAAGGAAAACTGAAGAATAAAGGAAAAGGGAAGAATACTGGCATTTTGAATGCTGTGCCATGGATTTGAAATACAAAAATATGTTCAAGTATTGATAGACAAAGATACCGAACATACACTGTAGACTGCAGCTCACAGAATCCATGAGCAGAAAAGCTGAAGAACGTGACAGACTGAAATTAAGCAGTTTAAGACATCAACCTTGTTTTGGTACAGTTATATAAAATTCTATGCACACGTACTTGCACATATTCCACTGAATATCTCAAAAACGTAATATTTAATATTCTATGCTTTCAACTGTAATTTATTGTATTGTACTCGTTTCACTGCATTTTATGATATTTGATTTATGCCCCAATTGTACTGTATTATTATTATTTTGTATATGTATTACTTTGTTACTCTGTTGTTTTATTTGCTGTAAACCGCCCAGAGTGGCCCTGGCTGCCAGACGGGCAGTATCTAAATCAAATAAAAAAATAAAAATAAATGGCAAACATGGCTCCAAAATCTATATAAGGATATCAAACCAGCAACAAGCCAGGATTCTGCACTCATATATAACATTAAGCTTTCTCTTTTCCAATTCACTAACCCATTCTTGCAAGCAGAAGAGGCAGAGTCAACATGCTGCAGGCTTGAGCATGCTGCTCATTCACTGTCAGGCAGATATCCTGGCTTGTTGTTATAGGTCAGTATAGTCACAATAAGAGCAAGGAATATCTTCCTCTACCACTGCCAAAAAGGAGAAATTTTTTAACTAACAGAATTCCATTTGCAACTTGCCATTAAAGCAATTGAGATGTTAAAAAGAAAGAATGAAAGACACATAATTCCAGATTAAAAGCAAAAGGCAACATGTGTTGCTTATATACTGCCCCATAGTGCTTCAAGCACTCTCCGGGCGGTTTACAATGTAATTATACAGGCTACACATTGCCCCCCCCCCCTCAGCAAGCTGGGTACTCATTTTACCGACCTCGGAAGGATAGAAGGCTGAGTCAACCTTGAGCCGGCTACCTGGGATTGAACCCCGGGTCGTGAGCACAGTTTTGGCTGCAGTACAGCGGTTTAACCATTGTGGCACAAGCCTCTCCTATTAACTGGCAAGTGTCAGCAATTTCTTTTTCCTCCATAGTTTCTGGGTCAATGGGTTGATGCAAACACCAGCCACAGTCTCTCCTAAGCAGTGTGAATCGCACTGTCGGGAACAGGGCTGGTTCACAAGGGTTCTTGACTGGCTTTAAATGTTATCAAGTGTTGCCCATAGGATCCAACATAAGGAAACAGTTTGCTAGTGAGAATCTGTTCTTATTTGTTTGTTTGTTTGTTTATTTATTATTTTATTTTATTTTATTAGATTTATACCCTGCCCATCTAGACAAATAGTCTACTCTGTAACACTAAGGAGGAAAGATACAATTTTAAATCTGCTGTTTGTGCCTGGTGGCAAATGACTTATGGGGGAATCACAAGAAGGGGAAGTCCTGCTCCACCTGCACAATGGGAACAGTATCATCAAAAGGGAGAATGTTAATAGTCTAGCCCTGAGATTAAAAGGGAATTTTTGACCATTGGTAGTTCAGAAAAAGTGGTCCAACTATGTCACCAGAAGATGCTACTGAACAATATTCCTTATGGTGATCATCACAAGGTAATGAACCAAACACATAAGAAGGGTTACTTTAGCATCTGCCATCGTTGTAGCCACATTCTCAGTAAAACACAAAGCAGAGCACAAGCTGCACAGGGGTCCTGAAACAGTTACATGTTCTCAAGTCAGTTATGCTCCCACATTCAACTCTGAAATTATGATGGTCTTGTTAGCCCTAAGCAGCTAGATGCAGTGATTTGGAGCAGTCTGGAAAACAGTTCTGTTATCTAGACCTTGGGTTACTCGGGTGTTTTTGGACTGCAACTCCCAGAAGCCTTCACCACCAGCTGTGCTGGCTGGGGTTTCTGGGAGCTGCAGTTCAAAAACACCTGAGTAACCCAAGGTTAAGAACCAGTGATCTAGACCATATGACTTAGGGGATATGTTCAGCAAGTTGAGTCAAGAAATCACTTGGCATGGCGGTTCAGCTGATGTAAGAGCAGCAATTCCCAATCAGTTTGAGGCTGCAAAAAGCAGGAGCCTCCATTTTGTCCTGGGCAAACTAGAAAATGGTTACTTTCAGACTAGATATATTTACACACCGTTGCCGAACAAAAGGGCTCTTATTAAAGGGTGTGGTTGCCTGTCAACAATAGGAATAAAAGAGAGCAACCATGACACTCTGAGAAAACAAGGTAGAATTTTAAACACTAGTACATACGTATTACCTCAGAAAATAATGAAATGTACATGGAGCGGAAAATACACCAAAGAACATGGATTACTGAAGACAAGGAAGCCACTTCCTTATGCACAATGAACTGAAACTGGAAAAGAAATGAAAATGCTCATGCCTTTCAGAGCCATTACAAACTGGCTCAACAGACCCCCCCCCCACAAAATAAAACACATACCAGCTAAAAAATGAGTTACTGCTCCCTTTCTTGCAGTGTCTCCTTATTCATTTCATTCACAGGAAGTCAAATGAAAGAGAATATGAGGAAACTAGTACACCACGTTCTCTGAAAATGGTAACAAAAAGGCTAAAATTGTTCTCAGGCTCCTGCCAGCCCAGCTACGTACAGTACCTAGAAAGCAAAATCTACGGAACCTGGCAAGCTGAGTATGATAGCACATCTTCAGCTATGCATTTCATATAGCTCATGACAAAACCACCTGAGGAGAGTGTTTCGGCCAAACATGCATGTCTTCCCGGCCTGTCATGGGAGTGGGAGTAAAAGGGACATAGGAAACAGAGGGATCCAAATCATTGGCTTTAGGGCCTTGCCCACAGGACAAACGGAGCTTCGTCACTGTTAGAAAAACAGCTCTTGGGTTTAATGCTAGATTGCATGTAAGTCCAGAATGATACCACATGATGACTAAACAATTTTATATCACATTTATTCTTCATTCTCTTCTGTCTGAGCAACCAAGATGGTGATATTTAACAAGCAAACACATATTCTGTGCTACAGAAGGAAATACAATTTTGTCAACCCCTGAATCAAACGCAGCAGCTGAGTCACCCAGAATTATTTGCTCTGCAAATACTTTTGTGAAATGCACCTGCTTCCAACATTACATGGCTTAGTTTGTGTGGGCTGACAAGTAGGAGGGCGATGAGCGAACACTCAGGCCCTATGTCATACGACTGTGACAGGGTGTCTTTTGGACATTTTCAGTTTTAAATCTATGACTGTAGCAAAGGATCTGTTCCAGTAATGTAAGCTAAGCTATAAAAAGTACTACAAGATAAAAATAATCATTTGAAAACAAAGATTTAATAGCCAAGAAGTGCCAACACGCATTGTCTGGGGCCCTATGACAGCATGGGAAGAACAGAAGTTGCAAAAAGTGAACCTACTGCTCCTATTTTTTAAAGTTCTTTTTAAAAAAACACTATTCACCGTAGGGTCGGTCATGAAAGTAGTACATCTTGCATCTGTAATTCCTTGTGCTTTGATTACAAATAAGGGATGCATGTCCAGAAGTTCATGGTGTTTGACTTGCAAGTCTCTGCCTTTAATTTAAAATTCTAGCTCCTAGTGGAACATTAACAACATTTTGCACATGCACTGTTTTGTATATTCTGTTGGTAAACTGTAGCATTCAAAAGAGATTCCAAGGCTGGACAAATAAAGCTAACAAAATCCTTCAGAGCCAACATTAAGCATGTTAAGAAGCAAATTATGTAAACACCAAGAAGTTCCAATGTTTCTCTGGATCACTGCTTAGAAACAATGACCGTGGGATATTTTATCTTTGTTCTCTAGTAATGCTAGGTCAACCACGTTTAATTCTTAAACAATTTTGACAGCCAGAAACAATACCAAGGGACTAACAAGATCACCTTGTTCTGCCATAGAGATGGCTTAAATTACTCACGTTTAAAATAGAACCAGCCAAAACATACTGCTACACACTTTGTTGTATCTGCATAATTTGGTCTCCTAAACTCAGTGAGTCTTTTACTACCCAGCATTGCTAGTGAATCTACTGTTTGAACATTTGCTATAACACGGCCAAGGTGGAATGTGTTTCACCATTCTGCCTATTCACTCCTATGCAGCTACATGGGCAACCTATATGCATTGACAAAGCACAAATGGGTGTCAGTGCAAGACTTAGAACGTCTCTTTGGGTGAGATAGGTTTATTCAGCTCACAGTTCTTTTGGGCAATGAAGAGGCCAGTTCTGCAAGGCCTGGAAGATGCTCACCAACTTGGACGCTTATTACTGGCACAATATTGACATTTCTTCTGGGACTTCAGGAGTTACAATTCTAGGTTACTACCTGGAGCAAGGGTGGCAACTCTGTGGCTTTCCAAATACTGTCGAATTACAACTTCTATGAAGCTAAAGGTTCCCTACCCATGACGTCTGACAACATTCTTTCCTGTTAGTTCTCAAACTTCTCATCCAATGGACATCAAAGTCTTTTATGTCATATTTACAAAAGGAATAGTATTATCCACGGTGTATTCCCCCATGCTTCCCAAATCTCATGCAGTCTAGTCTGCTGAGAAAGCAAGGAGATCCCCTGAGACAAACCAAGGAAGGATGCCCACATAACTGATCTTACAGTGCTGGAAAATGTCAAAGAAGTGAAACAAACCATGATGCTGCTGAATTTGCTCCTTTGCCAACTAAAAGTGATTCATTAGTGCCACAATAAAATACAACATTAGGAACATAGACATGGAGGTGGAGCATTTTCATGGTAAAAGTTTATCTAACATGACTTCAGAAACTGAATGGCACTTCCAGATCAATGACAAGAATTCTGTTGTAAACTTTCATTAGATAGCCTACTGCATAGGTTCTGAAAATTCCCCACACCTACTTTAGCCTCCCATGCTGGGATAACTGGTGAACTGCAAACCTCCAGGTTTAGATCAATGGGTTTTTGAGGTTGCACTTTAACCTCCCAGCTGACACTGTATGAATGCTCTGGTAGCCATGACAGGGAAGCACACAGAATAAATGATACAATAATGACAAGGTCATAGTTACAGAATATTCAGTACTGGGAATGCCATGAGACCCCAATGGTTGATGCAGATCTAAAGACTGGGCCCTTCTACTTTTGATTTGGTTAATATATGAATGGGTCTATTAACCAATGCAGGATTTTTAGATTACTGGATAAATATCACCTGAGGTTTGGATCTGGTCAAGACCTCCTCATCTTTTCCCTTTTAAGAAGGGAGATAGGTGAACAAGATTTCACCTATCATATTCGTTCATTTCCTTTTACTCTCCTTAACACTTCCCTTCCAAATAAGAGAACAACATGACTGGCACAGCCACCTGATACATAAGGTCCCTGTGGTATTGAGAGCACATATTAGAATAGGCAAAAGGGGTAGAGTTACCTTCTTGTCCTCTCCTCTGTATCACTCTGTAAAGAGGGCATTGCCGGGTCCTCCATAGTTTCCTCTAGAAAGAGAGGTGAGTTTGCAGACTGTCTATGCAAAGACAGTTGTATATTTTACTGTAGTGGCAAGAACACTGATGAATGTTATACTGTATATGTATACTGGTGATTACTATGTGGACACAAAATGATATCTTCCATTTCTTACTCCTCAAACATAACAGTAATAATATACAACTATTTTAGAGCCCATTAATTCAAATAAAGTTTTTATATTCTTGAGCTTGTCTGGGCCATGATGGCCAAAGCAACATTGGCCTTCCCTTATCAACTGGTCCTACCATTACATTAGAATTGCCAAGAACAGCCAACTTGTATCAAAGGACTAATCATAAGAGTGAGCTTTTTCTCCCGAGCTATCATGTGACATTCAAATGCACATTCTCACAGTTAGATCAGGATTCAATTATTAAGTTACATTTATTTGCATAGTTAAGCTATGGAATTCACTTCCATAAGGTAGTGATTCCCACATGGACGGTTTTAAAGGCCATTAAACAAAGCATGAAAGACTATCAATGGTTACAAGATATGAGGGCCATTACTTTGAGTATGTCCATCACAAGTTGCTGGGAAGAATGAGTGGGAGGATGTTATCATGCTCCCATCCAGCTCATGACCTTCCCAAAGGCATCTGGTTGGCCATCAAAAAGAGCAGAACACTGACAATTGGTCTAATCCAGTATGGCTTTTTATAAGTTCTCATTAGTTTCCAAGTCCTCTGCATCAGTACATTATGGGACACTAGGCCTACAGTATCGTTGACAATACTGAGCAGTGTTCTTGCCACAGTAATTAACTGTTTAGCTGACTTCTCATAGAAACCCTTGTGCTATGCAACAAAGAGTCTTGTGACCCTATAAAAACTAACATATTGCATTTGGCACAAGCTTTTGTAGAATGCAGCCCACTTTATTAGATGAAGGTTCTGCTAGTCTGGCTTCCTTGGCAGTTCTGATATAAATGTTCCATTTGTCCAACTGTATCAATCAGTGCCATCTTCCAAAGACATTAAATCACTTCAAGGTCTTTAGTCATTTCAGAACAAACTGCCTTAGTTTCCCATTTTTTTCAATTTTTCCAAGTCTTAGCAGTTTTACTAGCAGCCTTCACATCAAAATTAGTCATGTCATTCCAAACAGATTAATATTTCATCTTTTTCTCCAAAGTAACAATTAAACTTTATTCTCCACATTCAAGAAACAACTTCTGTTACCCTGGGAGCCCAGAAACCATTAAATTATCTGTGACCTTAAAATATCCATTTCATTTCTCACACTTCTTTAAGATTACTTGCCAGTGTGAGTCATACACAAGTAAAAACTGTGGAGTAAACTCCAGTAAAGTAAGCTATTCACAAAGGCAATGCTACTTGGATATGCAGATGGATTCTCAATTTCTAGCCTACAGTTTAGCATCTACTATTGTTACAAAGACTGCATAAGATACAAGGGGGGGGGGAAGTCCCTCTATTCTAATTTTTAAGTAAGTTATGTGAATGTCACCTTGGCTGCAATCAGAATTAACTCAGGAACCATGAGCCTAGCACTCCCCCAAGACTTCCCTTCAATGTCCATGCAAAGAAGAGACTGGAAGATTGACCACACTTTAGAGACATGTTTAAATCATCCAAGGTAGTTAATCCTGACCAATTTAATGAAAACAACACAGCTGCATTGATTGTGATGTCTAATCATAACTAAGATAAACCACAGTTTCTCCAGGTTTGGGCCCTATGGCAAAGTGTGGTCAATGAAACACGGAAGGAAAAGTTCCAGACTCCTCCTAATGACCACAGTGGGATGGGGAAAGTATGCAAGAACAAGGGAAAGCTGGGATAATTCTTGCAATCATAGTTCACCTCCGTTAGCCACCCATTTTGAAGAGTGCTTCTCTTTCTAGTTCCAGCCATCACAAATACACAAAATGAACAAACAAATTGATGGATGGCCATGGTAAAATAAAGTACTAAGTGCAAAAGAAGGAACATACAGGCACAAAATACAATTTAACTACCTATTACACTGTAAACATACTTATGATGGATGCCCCATGGAGCAAAGGAAGAAGAAAAGGCGCTTGTCTCCCTTGAGACATGGACCTTCTTGGTCATTTTTATATGTAGGATGACAGGTGAGTATTTGTAGAACAGTTGGCATTTTTCAGCCCTTGTTGAGTTTTTTAAAAAATATATATAAGCAAAGGGAATATTAAACCAAGTTCTCTTCCACCTGCTTCAAGAAGGAAAAGCCTCACAAGTCACCCCTAACTGGGATTCCAGCAGGATGTAGCAGGTGGGAAAGCAGAGTCATTCTGCCACTCCAGCTGGAACACTATTTGTTGGGGGTTTTTTAAAGTATCTTTCATTAGGTATTTATGTATTTTTATATATGTATTGATAGACAGCGTAGAGAAACGGAGCCTTAGGGGTCAGGAATTCAGTACCTTGTGAAAGCTACACAGTTCCAGGCCATCTTCAGAAGAAGACAGTGGTAAACAACTTCTAAGTACTCTGTTCCCAGAAAACTCTGGAAAGGGTTGCCGTAAGTCAGAAACCATGTGATAGCATGTATTCATTTATTCCATAGAAATGATTTTTTTTATATGAATCCTGTCTGAAACAACAAATGAAACTGAAGAGAAAGGAGAAAAAAAACAAGAGGGCAGCTACACAGGAGTTCATCCCTCTCTGTGGCCCCTGTTGGGATGGTTGGGGTTGCTTCAGAAAACATCCACTATATGATGTTCTTGTTAGAGAATTCCAACCTGTCCCTAACAAGGACCAGTCCATCCAAATTGGTCAGGTTGGAGCCTACTATTTATTTCAAACTATTAGGATCAGTCCAAATAAACATGGTTTTCTGGCTGTGCAACTGTCTAGAACAGATCACTCCAGTCTGGGGTTCGGGATATTCTTCTTCCACATCAGTGGTAATGTGCAGAGGTGGGTGTGGTACGGTTTTCACTGTGGATGGCACCTTCCATCATGAAGTGAAAAGGCACTTTCCCCCCCTCAGTTTTTTTAAAAATACATCTTCACTATTGTGCTGCATCACTTAATACCAGTAAAGTATAGGGCTAAGGATGACATTGTGGCTGTGCAGCTTTGCCTTTACAAACGTTTTTATTGCCTGCCAGTTTTGCAAAGTTAATATTGCTCAACATCTGTTAATGAAGACTACATAGCACAATAGTACATCAATGTGTGCTTTTTAAAAGATAGAAATGGATTCCAAAATAAAAAGAGCCACAGGGTTACTTAGGAGTCTTCAACAATGCAGTGCTACAGTATATCACAGAAGTGAGTACACTCCCTCACATTTCATAAATATTTTAGTACAGTGGTGCCTTGCATTACGTTGTTAATTCGTTCCAGAGAAATCACTGTAGAACGAAAACATCGTAAAGCGAAATTAAAAAGCCCATAGAAACGCATTAAAACCCGATTAATGCGTTCCTATGCGCTTGAAACTCACTGTCCAGCGGAGATCCTCCGTAGCGCGGCCATTTTCGCTGCCCGTGCAGCGAGGAATCCGTCCCAGAAAAGAGCGGGGAGCCTTTTTTTTACCCTGCGGCCATTTTGAAACCGCCGATCAGCTGTAGGAAAATCGTCATTTTGCGAGAATCGGGTCCCGAAGTAGGGAACCGATCATCGCAAAGCGAAATTCCCCCATAGGAAACATTGTTTTGTGATCACTTTTGCAATCGCAAAAACTTCGTCGTAATGCGATTTCTTCGTAAAACGGAGCACTCGTTTTGCGAGGCACCACTGTATATCTTTTCATGTGACAACACTGAAGAAATGACACTTGGCTACAATGTAAAGCAGTGAGCTTGTATAACAGTGTAAATGTGTTGTCCCCTCAAAATAACGCAACACACAGCCATTAATGTCTATTCGGCTGGCAACAAAAGTGAGTGACATGTTCGCAGCCTACATAAGGTGGCATCCAATAACTTGTCCAAGTCTACATCAGTCTTGGGAGATCATCATGTGCATAAGAGCAACACTTATGCAACCAGCACAAGCCACATTCTCCACAACTTCCCTGTTTGAGCTTTCCACATAACATAAGTTCAGTAGGGCCCTGGCCTATATCTACCGTTAATCAACAGTACAATAGTTCAGAACTCTTTTAACACTTAACTCTTAACACTTTTAATACTTCTGAGACTTAATTGTGCATAACTGTACTATTGTGGCACTGTTACAGTCACAAGAAAATAGATGTAATGAAACTTTCAAGCAGCAGGATGTGGGTTCCATTTAGGGATTGTGGACACACATCAGTTAAGAAAATCATCCTCCATGATGCTGTTATATGTATTTAAATTTTTTTTCATACATGTTTTTAACATGTTTTTAATCTTGGCTTTAATACTGATATATGTTTAACTGTTTTTTTAATATAACCTCTACAGTATTTTACAACTGTTGAACATGTATAGTTTTAATTGTGAGCCACCTTGGGTCTCCCTGTGGGGAGAAAGGCAGCCCATAAATAATGTAAATAAATAAATAATAATAATGTATGGCTATCAGTAGATCCAGATCAAATCCTGGAAGTGTACTGTGAAATACTGTGATGTATTTTAACTGATTTCAATGTAGCACCTATGTTAGTATAGTGTACATGCACTGTAATGCTGACATGTGCAACACTCATGTGCAATCACCATCATCTACAAATGGCAGAACAAGAAATGTGACAAGACGTACAAGGTTTTCAGACCTTTCCTTATACATAAGTAATACAAATATATTGCTTAATAGTTATGTTGCATTTTAAAGAGCTAAAAGGGCTTCACAGATATTATCTCAGGCATGCACGTTCTGGAGGTCTTAGCCATTCTTTCTGCTCCCAAACCTAGAGAGTCACTTGCATTTTTGCTTGGAGAAAAAGAACACTGAGAGAGGCTTTCACCTCCACTTCCACTTCCACTCCCACCCTCACCATACGTGTAGTAATTCTCATAGCTCAGCGATCAGAAAGGGGAGGTGTAAATCTCTCCAACCCTAGGCACTGAAATAAGTGTGTCATCTCACAGCCAACGTCCATGTGGCAGATCCTTGTTGGCCAGCCAACAGATCCTTGTTGGCCAGCAGCCAGCCCTGCACAGCCTACCTGAAAAACTTAAAACACTGCTATAAGGCAAGTTGGTGCTGTTTTCTATAATACTGGATCAGGGATGATGCTGAAAGAATGGCTTGTCAGCAAGTAAGTTCATGGCGGAGGAGAGTTTCCAACTGGGGACTTCTTACAAATTTTATCACAGGTATGATTCGTTTAAGAATGAAAATAAATATAGGAAGTTGTTCTTTGCAAGACTGACCACAAATCTAGATGAAGTCAACCAAACACTTATCCAAGGCAGGATGAATAATGTGTTTATTATATATGCCAGCTAATTATTAAGTGACTAAGGGACTAACATCCGTTGAATTGATAAGATGAAAATAAGAGCACTCTTCCAGCGCCCTTAACTCCCTCGGCTTTTGACTTACAGGATGGCCCCACTCTGAATTCCAGTGTGGAGAAACTGGAATGCCTCCCAGATCCTATCAGCAACACCCTCTTAATTCCACCTCCCAAAGCAAGCTGAAATTAACAGAGGATGTTTCTCAACCAAGGAGGAGTTCAAGCTGCTGGCCAACAAGGATGTAATACCATACAGTACCGGTACATTCTGTGGGGAGGAAAAAAAAACAACTAGCACATTTACCACATAAGCAGAACAGCGGGACAGAACAGTCAAGAAGAGGGTGGGAGAGCTAAATCGTGGGATCCCTTAGCTCCCTAAGCAGATAAAAGATACAGTCTTCAAACACAAATCCTCTTCCCTGCCCAAAGAAAATGCAATCAAATGCACTTTTATTACCACGAAACTAAGGGCCAGTGAGGCTCCCTCTGGAGTCCTGCTTTTGCATGTGAGGGCAAAAGTGGAAATGAGGACAGGGGTCCTCCTCTTTTCCCATAAAAGGGGGCAATATTATATGATATTTCCTGCCCCCATTCTTGGTACCAAGTAAACTGTACATTCTGAACCTTCAGAATCATAGGCTTACACAGCAGGGCAGCGGCTGTTTCAGCATAGGCCAAGCATGAGTGTTATGCTAAAAGAATGCAGGTGCTGAAAAATTTCATAGGAATGTTCTCTACAAAAATGCATATATGGATGCAATTCACAAGCCTCCCCCCTCCCCTTTACAGCAGGACTGATCCAGCTGAACTGCAAATACTTGCCTGGTGTGGTTATCAGACTATTTTCTTAGTCATACTCCACAGTCATGTCAAACTTGCCACCATCATATTGATAAGGAAAGAAAAACATTTATCTATTTATTTATCAGAGGAAGGAAGGTGTTTTAGGGTAAGGGGCCATAACTGAGACAACCTGCCCTCACAATATTTCTCAATGGCATTCTCTTGGTTACAGAGCAAACCATCAGACCTTCACTGAGGATTTCAACAGATGACTGGACAAGGCAACTGAAAATGAATTATACTTTCTCTTGTGTTTCACTTGTGTTCCACCTGCTTAGAGGCCTGGCTAAGGAGCCTCATGGGGCAGTGGTTGAAGGCAGTACTGTACTGCAGTCAAACTCTGCTAACAACCTGAGTTCGATCCCGACAGCTTAAGGGGGGCCAGCTCAAGGCCGACTCAGCCTTCCATCCTTTCAAGGTCAGCAAAATAAGTACCTAGCTCAGAGGGGGTCAATGTATAACTTGCATAATTAAACTGTAAACTGCTTTAAGCACCATGGGCGCAACCCAGTTTGCTTTGCTATGGCTAGATTAATCTTTGAACACGCATACACATAAAACATTAAACTTGCTCTGAGCCTTTTATATCTATGGCAGATATACCGTATTTTTCAATGTATAAGATGCCCCCATGTATAAGACGGCCCCCACTTTTCTAATCCAAAATTAAGAAATCTAAATGGGGATTATCAAGTGTAGGGGGAAAGGGATTAAAGCGCTGCAGGATCGCTTTGATCCCTGCTTTCCCCTCCACTTGTTTTTGTTCTCGCCTCAGCTTACTTCCATGTATAAGACGACCCTCAATTTTTAGTCTAAAGATTTTAGACAAAAGTATAGTCTTATACTTGGAAAAATACGGTACTTCTCCAATGGCTGTATCTGAACGTTTTCCATACACCCTGTTGAGTTAAACTGGATTAGACAAGCATCAGAAAGAAAAACAAGACCATTCCTGTAAAGGGAAAAAACAGAGCAGTCAAAACTGACTTTCTAAGGGAAGTTTGCAGCTTTAGCTTGTGCTCAGTGCCAAACCTCTGTCCCTTCTATAAGCCAGCAAGTGTAAGAGCAAATAAATACACACATGATGCCGGATTTTTTCCCTCTTTAAAGCCAACCACTTGGTTACGTCACCACAAAGAAAATGTGTTCAAGTAACAGCAGTGGTATTCAAAGAGACCAACCCATTTTTGGACTGACTGAAAGCTTACAAAACGTCATTGCAATTGAAGGACTGAATGAATACAACAGACAAGAATAGCTCCCAGTTAGCTATTAGAAAGGAAGACTACAAAGCCATAGGCAACACGCCCCACCAGCATCTAATGCTAACTTGACATCACTCAAATCTCGATGTAGCTACACAACTAATTTGATGTAGCTACGCAACTAAAGTCCATGCCACATTGAAACAGAAACAAAGTGAACAAGTCTGATCAACAACTGGCATGCTGATTTTTGAAGTGCAACAAGTAATACTGAGGAAGAGGAAGGGGTTCTGATGGTTATGAAATATGCCTTTAGCTTTGCTGGATGGCAACAATTTGCTGGATGTGTTAATGTTGGAAATTGTTATTTATATTAATTGTTTTATTACGTGTTTTGTGAGCTGCCCAGAGTAGACTATGTCTAAATGGGTGGCATATAAGCTCAATAAATAAAATAAAATAATAAACAAACATACAAACAAACAAACAATCATCACTGAGATGCAGCAAAGGAAAATAATTTCTCCATATAGCATAAAGCCCAGGAATTGCTATAAGCCAGGCTTGGCAGCTGACTTAGAACAAGGCTGAACTGTTCCATCCGTGTCATTCAATTCATTTCAATCTTATCAAGGCTGCTTTGAAGCTTGCGAAACCCAAATGGCCTCTTTGTCCTACCCAGGCCAAAATGACACTGGGCACAACAGCATTGCTCCATGAAATAGTAAATGTCGATGCTGTCTTCATCAAGTACAGTCATAGATATTCGTAACTTCTCTCAGCCTGTCCTAGCTCACAAGACTTTTGTGAGTATAAAATAAAGAAGTGAAGTGCAGCACCATTAGCTCCCTGCAGAAAAAGCAGGATATAAATGTAGCAAATACATAAACCTAAATAAATAATTTGCCAAATATCCTTGAACCCCAGGTGGCCATGAGGAATGCTCCCATGGGGTGGAATAGAGGAATTCTTTTTTAATTTCTCTCCAAATTGCAGCTCGCTGTGAAAGCTTCTCTGGAGGGTTTTGGGGGACTAACCAGAACAGTAAGGAAAGCAACACATTGGGCTGCAAGGAGAATGAGAAGAAATCTCCCCTTCTACACACAGTAGCCTCCACCAGATCGCCTTTCCATGATTAAAGGAGTCCTTCCATTTGTAGAAGGGAAGTGTGAGATCAAAGCTAATAAATCATATGTTGCGGCATATTTATAATATTTAACCCACTCAAGCACGGTTTCAGGAAAACTTCATACAGAGTTATCTACAGGATTTAAACCAATACATTTCACAGAGGTCCACTGAATTAATTATGAATTAGTCTCATTAATAATAGATATATTAAGTGCCTAAATCAGTTTAATGGGATTTTAAACCAGATTAAACCAGGGACGTGGTGACGCTGCAGGTTAAACTGCAGAAGCCTCTGTGCTGCAAGGTCAGAAGACCAATAGTCGTAAGATCAAATCCACGTGACGGAGTGAGCTCCTGTCGCTTTTCCCAGCTCCTGCCAACCTAGCAGTTCGAAAGCATGTAAAAATCTGAGTAGATAAATCGGTACCACCTCGGTGGGAAGATAACAGCATTCCATGTCTAGTTGTGCTGGCCACATGACCATGGAAACTGTCTACGGACAAAACACTGGCTCTTCGGCTTGGAAACAGGGATGAGCACCATGCTCCCAAGTCAGACATAACAGGACTAAATGTCAAGGGGAACCTTTATCTTTACCTAAACCAGATTATTTTTAAGAGGAAATATAACAGATATATCTAAAATCCTATTAAAGTCTAATTTAAGAATATAATATATTTTAATTTGATTATCAGCCTGTGATGTTAAGAAAGATATCTTGGATTATGTATGTGCCCAATTTCAGCTTTCAAGGTGAAGTACCCTAACAATGTTTCTACACAATACAGTCAACTACAAATCTCTTATTTTCCCAATAACCTCCTGCATCTGATGGAACAGAGCAAAGACTTAAAAAGGTCATGTCCTATCTCAGTTAATCTTACATTGAGGAGCCTTATGGTAGAATAGTACTGTATATAATTCTTGAATAACAACCAACAGGGTTTGTGGATATACCTTGAATATCTTCTTTTAACAGCATAATGCTTATGAATAGAGCAATAGAAACAAAGTCATCCACTCTGATATACCATTGGTACGCTGGTTTTGAATTGCGTTAACTCATAGTGGGGTAAAGAAAGGGACTCCAAGTCTTAGCTGGAAGGCAACAAGCATCACTGAAATAAGGTCTATTCAAAAGAAAACCCAGTTGAGATCAATACTTGCTCCCGGATAAGTGGCTGTAGGATTGCTCCCCCAAAAGTCCTTCATATCTTCCCACTTGTTTAAATTGTTAACCAAAGCTACTAGAAATCAGCAGCGCTTGTTCTACTAATGCTAGGATACAATTAAGAAATTATAAACCATATACAATGTATCATTCCATGAAGTGTAATATAGAGGAAATACAGCTACAGATAGGTTTCTTAAGTCTTCTTGTCAAGAACATGTGCTTCATAAATCCTAGGTGAACCATAATGCTACACAAAAAAATACACACAGGACAGTTGCCGTAGTTCAAATATTTGCATTCTCCACATAGAAAAGAATAATAGGAATTAACCTTATATCTGAATGTATTACCCAGGTGGATTTCATACACAATCATGCCCCAGCTCCCCCTCATCAACCACATTTTGCCATGCTAAAGTAAGAGAGTTGGCTCTTTTATCCCGTTGGCACCAACAAAGAGTAAAAATATGACTGTGCATAGCTAAATTGGTTCTTCTTTCTATTACACTATACAGTAATTCTACTAAATTAATATTAGCCTGAAATAAGTATCATCTCTTCTAACATAAGACTGAATAAGAGGCCCAGTTAATATTATTACCTTCTCAAATTGAAGCCACGTTTTATAAGGGGCGTACTCTCCCAATTTCAGAGCAGCCATTTCAGCTTTAAAAGAGATTAAATACTAAGCCTGGTAAAAGCCTGATTTAAAAATAAGCACGTAACAGACAAAATATGAAATGTTACTTTTTATGAATCATGGTACCATTATGAATCTAACACAAATGTACAGATATAAACAGCCCATTCAAAGAGGCAAGCGGTTTCTCATCCATTAAGCTATTCCTTACAGCAACAAAATGTGACAAATGAACATTTACGAAATTTTTCCTTCACACTTCAGTGATCAGACCAAAAGATGCATCACAGAATCAATCCACCTGGTGCCTTCAGAATGAATTTCTGTATTTGACAAACTGTATCAGGTCATCAGCTTACTCACCAAACTATAGGCCACTCTGCTCAATATCAAAACTGAGTGGAAGCAGAGTAAAATTAGCAATGGAATCACACAAAATTATTCTAATGCGTCACTGTTATTTGTTGAAGATCATCCACTAACTGACATTTTGTTATTTTTCCATGAACAAACTCATATTCCTATATATAACTCAACTAATCTTTTGAGCACTTATGCTCAGTTTCACTCACACCCTTTCCGCTACTCCCAACTAAATTCAGAAAATGTTATGGGAAACATGATATCCTGGAAACAATGCCGTCATACCAGAAGTCATGATGTCACATGTGAGAAACATAACATTATGACATTAAGATTTCCTCCTTTTTTTCTTTTTCTTTTTTTTTTCCCGTTTGGTCTAATGGAAAATAAGGTCATCTGAATCCCAATGAGTTATAAATTTCTCCCAGGACAAGGAACCATAGAATACAGGGGAGCAATGCTAAATAACAGACGGAGCAAGACAAAGATGCCTCTATTTAATAAGTCAATGCCATACTCCTGGTAAACAAATACTGCAGGTGATAGTATTTTAAGAGATGCCTTTGGGACCTATGCTCAAGCTATAGTACCCTTCTTCCATATGGAGTAGTAAATGTCTTTAAAAATAAACATTTCCAGATTGTTTTAAAGCAAATTTTTCCTCTCCGCCATAAAATACTAGTGGCGTGCCAGCACGATAGTCTGTAGCAAGTGGGGGGGAGGGGTCCTGAAACGCTCCAAGTTGTTCACCCAGATTTATTAGAAAGCAGGAAAGGAAAGGGAAAGGGGGGGGGAGGAAAGTTTTGTGCTCCTCTGAGATTCAGAAGGCTGAGAAGATATTCAAAATTTCAGAAAAGTTCACTCACAAAAAAGCACCGCTGTGGGTCAGTGCACCATTTTGTTTGTTAGCTAACCTCATAAATGTTCCTAAGTGTATATAACTATGTCTATCATACAGGCAACTGACCCCAACTCCCTACTGAGTATATATTTGGCAGAAAATCTGTCTCTGTAATATGTGAAATGCTATTTAGAATCAGACATGAGACTAACTGCTCAGGAACGAAAGAGAAAAATCCAGGAGTAATTTAAAAACCCCACAAATTTTCTAAGCTCTGATATTTTCTCTTTCTCATTCCTCAGGCAGCATCTTGAAAAACCTATCCATACATAATTTGCTTCTGCTGTATCCCCCAATGAGAAAGACTCCCAATATAATCAGAACATCGTCCAAGCAAGTTATAAAGATCTAATGAAACCCAAATCTTGACCTGAACATTGTAGAGCTGTTACACGCCATTAAATCACTTCTGACTTCCGGCAGCCCTTTGAATTAATGATCTCTGAAAGGTCCTATCATTAACAGACCTGCTCAGGTCCTGCAAATTGAAGAGCATGACTTCTTTTATTGGCTGAAATCCAGTAGTAAGACATAATTGAAGTAAATCCATAGAAACAGTGGGGCTTTGGTGAACCCACTCCTCCAGAAGTTCCACTTGATTTAATTGGCACACTCAAATTGCCACTTACTACTGGATTTAAGCCACTGAATCAATCTATATCATGTTTGGTCTTCCACTCTTCCTACTGCCTTTAATAATGCCTTTTCCCAGCATTATTCTCTTCCCAGTGAGACTCCTTCTCTCATGAAACGTTCAAAGCAAAATAATTTCAATTTAGCCACTGTAGCTTCTAGTGGGAGGGCAGAATTAATTTAATAAATAACCTGCTTATCTGTCGTCCTGGAGACCCACAGTATCCATAAAGCACTCCTCCAACATCACATTTCAAATGGATTTATTTTAGTCCTGTCAGCTTTCATCACAGTCCAGTTTTCACACCTGTACATACTAACCTGCACGCTTCCAGGTAAGAGTGCCACATTATGACTAAAGAATGCACAGCTGCAATAGCTGGAGGGGCAGAATATGTCCTTAATACTATACCAATATCAGAACTAGGCAAAGGTTAATTTTTGAGGACTATATTTCCCAGAATCCCACAGCCAGCATTTAGAGGTATGCAAATATGTATTTTTCGACTACAATTCTTATAGCTGCCTAGGGAATTTTACGAATTATGGTCTAAACCCACAAATCTATACATCACTAGTCCACATAGTCCTTTTCATCACACAGTGGCTATATACTGTATATGAGGTTCCATCACTTCTTCAGTAGGAGAGACTACAGCCACTTCTACTCACCATGACACCAAGTACCATATATGTTCTTCAGTTTAATTTTCAAGGATTCACTCAGAACACAAAAGCAGTCAGCTGGACCAGACCAAGTGTCTGTCTAGCTCAGATTCTTCTTCTTTTTCCACAGTGGCCAATCAAATACCTCTGGGAAGCCCACAAACAGAACAGAAACAAGACCTTCCTATGATACTGAGAGGCACAGAGCACCCACAAAGCCAGCATCAAAGCAGTTGTTTCAGGTAATTTATTTTACTATTTTATTTTTAACTGAAACGTTACAAAAATTAAAATGACAAATGGAAAAGAAAAACAATGCAGAAAGAAAAACAGACAAAACATAGATAGACATCATGGCAAGTCTGATTATTGACAGAAAGTACGTAGTTCATTTAAATATTTTCCCTCTTTCACTTTACATGTAAGACACAAGTGGAAACTGCCAACAGTTTGGAGATTTCTCTTCATAACTCCTTTCAATAACCATATTTGTTCAATTTCTCTTCTATAATCAGGGAAAAGACTTTGGTAAATACTATTGTGCATTTGAATTACATGCATCATGAAATCATGCCATCTTTCAGATATATTAGCTTTACTTTTACCTAATATAAATGCATAAGCCCATTTTCCTGACATGGTTAGAGGCACTGTGATTACATCCCACAGCTGTACACAGTAAGAATTTAACTGTATTTTTTCAGCTTTACTTATTAATCTTAAACGCTCCCATTGTTTAAAAAAAAACCCAATAACCTATTAATTCCTTTGATGCCACTTTTCACTTCCACTCCTCTCAAACTGCTATCATTAGCCTCCTTTTAAAGGCATCTAAGCCAATGGCCTTTACATAAATTAACTGTATGCATTAATTATGTTACATGAAGTAGTTCACTGTGAAGGTTCGAGGTTCAGCCCTCCCCTTTTGTTAAAATAAACAGGAATCTTTTTTGAACCAAAGTCGAAACTGTCGTTTATTTCTTTAGACAAGGGTAATACAGTGGTGCCTCATATAACGAGTACCCCGTTTAACGATGAATCCGCATAGCGATGGCTTTTTTGCCATCACTTTTGCGATCGAATTGCGATGTTGCCTATGGGGAAAAATTGCTTTGCGATTTTTTCCCCATAGGCCCCATTTTCCCCCAGCTGAGCGGTGGGAGCCTCCGAAGGACCGCTCCCGCCGCTCAGCTGAGGGGAAATGCCGGCAGTAGCCTCGGAAGGACCCTTCCGAAGGGTCCTTCCGAGGCCACCACCGCCGGGATTCCCCTTCGGAGGGGGCATTTCCCCCCAGCTGAGTGGGAGCCCCGCCGCTCAGCTGGGGGAAAATGCCGGCGGTAGCCTCGGAAGGACCCTTTTGAAGGGTCCTTCGCAGGCCACCGCTGGGATTCCCCTTCGGATGCCTGAAAGGCATCCATATCCCTCCCACCCTGCCCCCGCCGCTGGGATCTGCGTCGCGGCCAGCTTCCCCATCCATGATCGGACTCTCGGGAGTCCGACCATGGATGGGGTAGCCGGCTGTGGGGCGGATCCAAGCCCAGGATGCCTGAAAGGCATCCAGACCCCTCCCACCCTGCTGCCGCCGCCGCTTAGATCCGCCTCGCGGCCGGCTACCTCATCCATGGTCGGACTCCCGAGAGTCTGACCATGGATGGGTTAACCAGCCGTGACGCGGATCCCGGCTGCCCTCCTCCCAACCCTTCACCCCCTTCTCCGCCACCGGGCTTTGGAAGCAGCTTCCGAAACCCAGCGGCGGCGGCGATGAAGGTGAGGGGTGGGACGGGCAGAGCCGGGAGGAGAGGGAAGGCTCCGCCGCCGCCGTTTGGACGCGCTGGCCGGGCGCGGGGTGGCTCCAAGCGGCGGGGGCGGGGGCAGGGGCAGGGGAGGTTCCGGATGGCTTCCAGTGCTTCGCCTGGAAGCCATCCGGACACCCTCTACCCTGCGTCCGCCGCCATGAGCCGCACCGCACCCGCTTATCCCAGCCATGCTCGGACTCCCAGGAGTCCCAACATGGCTGGGATAGGCCGGCGCGGCGCGGCTCCCGGCGGCGGGCGCAGGGTAGGGGGGTCCGGATGGACACCCCCTACCCTGTCCCCACCGCTGCTGAGAGCCTTCCAAGCTCTCAAAGGGCTTTCTCCAATGTCGGGGGGGGAAGCCCTTTGAGAGCTCGGAAGGCAAATGTCGGCGGTCGGCGGTGGCTTCGGGGTCCTTCCAAAGCCACTGCCGACCGACTGCTGACATTTTCTCCCAGCTGAGCGGCGGGCCTTTGAAGCTCCCGCCGCTCAGCTGGGGGAAAATGCCAAAGGCCCCATTTTCGGTCAGCTGGTCGGTGGTTCAAAAATGGCCGCCCCGCTGTGTTGCCTTGCTTCAGAGGCACCTAAAATGGCCGCCCCTATGGAGGAACATCGCTGAACGGTGAGTTTATCCCGCATAGGAATACATTAAATGAAGTTTTATGCGTTCCTATGGGTTTTTCCGTTCCATTTAGCAATGTTTCCACATAGCGACGATTAATCCGGAACGGATTAACGTCGCTATGCGGGGCACCAATGTACTTCTTTATATGAATCTTGTTGTAACTTCTCTTGCGTAGCCAAGGGCAACCAAAGTTCAGAGTCAAACGGGTTCAATGATTTAATGTCCCAAGGTCCCACCATAAAGGAGTCATGGTCCGGCACATCGGCTTCAGCTCCTTCTTTCCTTAATAGCGGTGAGGTCTCGTCATCCTCATCCCCTCGCCATACCAAGTCTCTCTCGCCTGTAAGCTGTTCCCATGGTCCTGGTGGCATATCATCCTCCGTACCTCCTCTGCTCACCGTGCTCAATGTCCTTCCGCTTCTCGAGCCACAGCCTCCTTCTCCTCCCTCAATCTCCTCCTCCACTCTCTCGCCTCAGACTCATCCCAATAAGATGGGAGTTGAGGGAGTCCCCTCCGTCAACGGTAGTCTGCCTCCTCTCTGGGTACTTTCACCTTTTCCCATTTCCCTGTCCAGGGGTCTTCTACCCAGATGAGTTCCCAGCCACCCGGGATTTGGTCATCCTCTCTATTTATACTAGCCATTCCCACCTCTGCCAAAGACCACCACTTTTCTTCCCTTCCCGGCAATTCTCCCTTCGTTTGTGTAGTTATACTCAGACCCTGCAGGCTTATTTCCAGCTCCCGGGTATCTGTCTCCTGATGCACTTTCCTGGGAGGTGTTGGCAGTGGAGTGGTCTGTGCCTCTCTGGAGGTCTTACTTGGGGACAACACTCCGACGAGAGCTTTTATGCTCTTGTCCCGTTTATCACATTCACTTACCTACAGCCAAATTATTTCAATTGGTAATCCCAAGTTTTAGTCTTAAAAATAAAAAGCAGTCTTCTCTTCCCACATTATAGAATTCTTTACTGTATTATATCTACCGTTACTAAATCCCCCATTCCACAACCAGATCTAGGAAGTCCAAATGCTTTAGATATTTCTTGAAGGAAAGGATTTCCAGTCCCCTAATAATTTTGATTGTGCTTTTCCAGACCTTTTTCAGGTCAACAATATTCTTTGAGGACTAGACAGCTATACATAAAGGTATTTTGTTACTTCTTTCCTCCCAAGGAAGGCCTTTGGCCAAATTCACATTCAACTCTCAACCAGTTTTTAGTTTGCTGAATCTTGGCTTGTTATCTCTAAGCTAAACTGGAAGCAAACCATTATTTGTTAGCCAGCCATAAAGCATGTTTATAACCCAAAGGTGATTGCTGGCTTGTTAACTCTTGGTTTGTTCCAACCCTTGCTTGCTGTGACATCTGAATCCAGAACCATGGCCTATTCCTGTCTAGTTTCTTCAGCTGCTCATACTGACAAAAGTGACATGAGAAGAACAGACAAGAAGGAGGGAAAACTGCATGGTTTGTATGACAATTCATAGCTAAAGCAACAGCTAACATAAATCATGGCTCCACATGATATACAAACACATTTGATGTGTAACTGTCTGAAATGCCTTCAACTGAAGTTACAATGTCTACAAGCAACTAGGAGGCATACACATCACAGTTATTAGACAAAAAGGCAAACTACTTGAAGAACAGCTCATCTCATAAGCAAAGCACATGTAAGCAAGACGTTAGCACTGGCCATTTCTTTTAGTTCTTCACAAAAACCCTACCTACTGCCTTTTGTTTTCAGAAGCAGTGTTGATTTTCTACATGGAACTATGAGATCTTTTCAAACAAATCAATTCAACACAATGTTGTGGAACAAGCTGCATTAATGAGGCGGGTGCACCAAAAGAACACACAATCTGACTTACCAACCTGGCAAGCAAATTCAGTTTTCTAAAAACTTGTGAGATTTAGGGTGCAATTCTAAACACAACTTGTGAGATTTGGGGTGCAATTCTAAACACAATTTCCAAGGAAGACGTTCTACTGAATACAACAGGTCTTACTTCTGAGTAGACATGTGTAGGAGTGCACAGTCAAACTCACTCTCAAATATGTCTTTTCCCATTAACCACTGATATCAGATCTACATGTACTGCCAGGTTACTAAATTACCTTTCCAAAAATAAGAACACATCTTCCCAGTTTTCCTCAAATAAAAAAGCAGTGGGAGAACTGCTGACTAGGCTGCCAAAAGAACAAACTAATAAGGAAACCATCATCAGCAAGCAACGTTCACAATCAGCAGGAAGGAGAATTTTATGAGAATGGCAAGATCACATACATAACAAACGGGAAACATACAAGTCATATCCCATTGTTGCCAGTAAGTAAGACTCTCTGTTCCTGATATTTACAAATCTGATCCCTACTTTAGTTAACAAATATACAGTAGAGGGATATGCATGAGGCTGCCTTATATCAATATTGTTTCTGATACAACAATGGTTATAGTTTATGAGGTTGCGAAGCTGCATGCAGTATGTATTTTTCATTAATCATAGTTGTCAAGTTTTGAATTGTACAAAGACAATCCTTGGTTCAAACACTGATGTAAAATTTCTGAAAATTCCCATTTTTTTCCTGGAAAAAAACAGGAATTTTTTTTCTGGAAAAGAACAGAAATGTTTACATCTCTAGTCATGAAAGTGATGTAAAATTTCTGAAAATTTCCATTTTTCTTGGAAAAAAACATTTCCCATTTTCACCAGAAAAACTGAGTATTTCCAAAATTTTAACACCAGGTAATATCATCGTTCCAACATTCTTCCCACACCATGCCATAATTCTTCTTTCTGGGCAATATCTTGCTGTGCAACAATAACATCTCATTTCTGTCCTGCCTTAACCACACTTATGGAGACGCACACCTATGCCAGCATAAGATGTCAACTATCAATGTCACATTGGTTCAACAACTCTTAAATGGGATCAGTACCACTTGTATATTTGTTGCCAAAACCAGAATGTGGCTATTTAAGCACAAAGGTATTAAATGTTCATAGTACCACTATTTTATTATTGATTTCTCTTCCCCCCCCCCCTCAATTCTGAACAACACCTGAGACTCAGATGAAGAGGGACTTTGTTTCTTTGCTTTCTTCCTTGCTTGCTTGTTTCCAAGCTGGTGTAAGTGAGCTGCCTGCATGAATCTTATTGCTGAGGAAGAGAGTAACTTTCAATCCAGTGGATCCAAAGCTCGCTCCAATTCACATCCTGAAAGTCACCTCTCGGGGCTGTTCAGAAAGAGCTTTTTGCTCGGGTGGATGAAGGGATTCTAGTATAGTGGATCTCCTCCATTGTAGCTACTCTCCACAGGTAGGACAAAGTTAGCCCTGTTACCTCCTCACCCTCTCTAACCATCAAAGGATGGGATAGGACTGTTCTGAAGTTGTAATCTCTACATGCCTTCATAGGTAAAGGTTCCTCTTGATAAAGTGTGGCTTCTTTTTAAATAAATATACACAAGAAGACTGTGCTGTTAAGCAAGAAACAGGAACTCCTTGCTAAGAACAAACAGATTAAAGAAATATTGTTTGCATAGGTTGCAAGACTGCTGTGAATGTTAATAATAATCATAGCTGTTTGGCGTAGAAGCAGAAATGGCTTGAGGTTACGAGATCAGCCGCTACTGCAAAGTACACTGCATAGGGCAACCCTTGAAAACCACACAAGAGATGCATCTGTCTCTGGGAGCAGCAGCCTATCTTTTGTCAGAGATTGGATGCTGTAAAATATAGAAGGGCCATAGGTCAGCAGAGGAGAGTACATGTTTTGCCTGCAGTTTGTCCTTGATTCAATCTCAAGCATCTAGAGGTAAGTCTAGAAAAGACTTCATCAAAGACCTTGAGGAGTTGCTGCCAAGCAGTGTAGACAATGCTGAGTGTGTTGAACCAGAGATCTGACTTTGCATAAGTCAGTTTTCTATGCTCCTAGATTTTTTTGCATTGTAAATATATGAATTTGACACAACTCCAGGAGGCAGTGGAAGATAGGAGCGCCTGGCGTGCTCTGGTTCATGGAGTCACAAAGAGTCGGTCACAACTAAACGACGACGAACTATATGATTGCCTATCCAATTCAGCTCCCAACTCAGAATTGTGTGTAAGAATTTAACGGTGAAATTAGATAAAATTAGATTTCCCCACACCTGCTGTCCTGCACACCTTGTAAAATACAAATGCAAGGGATGGATAAAAAACTGTGTCTGAGACTGGAAAATCAAGAGTGCATCTATACAATTATGGCAATTCAGTACCGCCTTAACTGGTATCAAACAGAATCCTGGAATTTGTGTTTCATCACCATATTTATAATTCTCTGTTAGAGCTATAAGCAGGGTGGACAAAAATAAATGTGTTTTTAAAAATCAAATTGATTTAAATCACAAATTAAATTTTTAAAAACCAATTTTCTAATTTTAATTGTCCAAAGATCTGGTTTTTTTAATTAAAATGAAATCCGCCCTGGCTATAAATGTAGGGATTCTTAACCTTTGGACCTCTAAATGTTAGATTTCAGTTCTCAGTATATCAGACTACAGGTCTTGTTGCCCAGAGCTGTGGGGAGCCTAAGAATAAAGCATAAGAGAACCCAAAGGTGAGAACCACTGCTTTAATGCATTATTTTCAACTACAGCATTAGAAATGTTTAGCAGAGAATTCTAAGCACCTCACTAAATTCTAAATCCCAGGATTTCACAAGATAGAGACATGGCAGTTTAAAGTGGTATCAAACTACAGTACTTAGAACTGTGTGGCGCAGATACACTCTAAGTTTGGAAAAGGTCAAAAGAGGGCATTCGTCATCTCCACAGTACAAACTTTTAAACATTACAGCCTGTTTAAATTTACAAAAGGTACACAAATGTTGCACTGTGGTTGCTACCATTCATATTTTTCAAAAGGTCCCAAACATTTCTGAATTACTGAAGGCTGTAGAAACACTTCTTTTCACTGTTGCATTCTCAATAGAAACAGTATCAACACTCATCTGCAATGTTAGCTCCATACAGGCGAACTGTCTCTAAACAGACTTTCCAGTAGGCTTTACCACTTGGTAATGACCTAAAGCCTACACATTACACACGTCTACAAATTAAGGGGGAAAAACCACCTCAATGCACCATTGACCAGTGTTGCCTTGTTATTATTTGTCCTGTGGAAAATAACAGTATTCCCACACCACTCATTTATTTAAGGTGCCATGAATGATTAAACAGAATCCTCTTATTTCCTTTTTCAGTACACCTCGGCACCTTGAAGTATCTGACGAAGAACAGTAACCTAACAACATTATATAATCACAATTATAGGCTAAGGAATAGACTCCAGATGTTGTATACACCTTCTATGCCACTACCCTACACATACACACTTCCTTAAAGCCTGCTGCTTTTGTGTGAATTTATGTCATAAGGGCTTGGAGCAAGGATCTCACAAAATACCAGTTACATCTGAGATGTTATGTAATAACACTATGTCTTTCTTCATAAGAATTACAACTCCACCTGTTTTCTCCTTCAGGGAGATATGAACACCCCAAAATAAACAAAAACAGAGATTGTGTTCTCACTCTTCTCAAGGTGCAAGCAGAAGGAAGTAAACTCAGAAGGATAATGCCTTACCCTATAACTTCAGCTTCAAATCTTGGTTGTGAAACCATTTAAATCAAGCATTAAACATTAAATTAGAAGTTAAATATATAGAAAGCAGGAAATCTTTATCTTCTTTTAAAATTACAAATAAGTGTGCAGAGCCCCACGCAAAATCAACCCCATCCAGATATTTCCCCCCACAACACCCCATATGTGTAGGGGCTTTACAAATAGAAACAACTTCAGGCTGCATAATATTGATTCAAGCAGCAAGAAACTGGGCCTTCAAAAGTTGCTATCAACAGAATAGCTGGGGATCCTGAATTACCTGTCTCAGTATATTATAAATATGGAATTATTTTAAGCATAGTACTAACCATCAACCAAAAAAAGAGAACTGTTCCACAGCTGAAGTGTTCTGTTCAGCCTAAAAGCCTGCAACACAGAACACAATTTGAGATAACAAGTTCAACTGGTCTTTTGGAGAGATCTGATAAGAAAACAGGACTAGGTCTGAAAAATTAACAGGGCTAAAGGAAAATGCCATTTTAGCATAACAGATTGTCATTTGTTTTAGTATTAAGAATTGCATTACATAAGAGAAACAACATGCCAAATGGAATCAGAGTAAAGGCAGAAATAAGAGATGGAAAGGCGGAAGGAACATAAGACTGAATGATGGGTGCTTGGGGGGAAAAATAACACAAAGGGCTGAAGTGCCTCAGGCAGCAGTACTGTATGGTGGAAACCTTAAAAGACAAACCTGGAAGAAGGGCAAAAATACAGCATTCACTATTTGCGGATGAGAAAGGACAGAACTTTGCCAGTGACCACTTGGCATCTCTTCAGTTTCACAGGCAGTACAAGAGTACCACCAATGTAAGAGCAAGGATCTCTTTGTCACACAGCTGTACCAGCACCACTGAAGGGCATGTATCTATGGTGAAGCTCAGGTTCTCCTTCCCCTCAACTCTCTTCTTTCATTCTCCTATCAGTTCTGCACAAACTACCCACTGCTATGAGGACTGCGGTGGCCTCTTTGGTGTCCTCTACACTGAGACACTATATGTTTTCCTTGGGCTCCAAGGAATTTATCCTCAGGCTCAGTAACAGCTACTATGCAATCCGACCAACTGCAATCTCAGAGAGCAAATCCTACTGAATGTAAGGATCTATTACTATTAACTCCTGAGTAGACATACTCTTTCAAGAATATCCACCCAAGGAATAGATGGGGAAATAATCGTTCTATTCGGCACAGCCTTTAAGCAAGGGATCCAAATTAGCAGGAATTTTGCTAAAGGGACATAATGGAGAATAATGAGTCACACTCTGATGCTGCCAGACAAACCACTAGTCAAGCCCAGGTTCTTCCAACAGACACTCCCCTCTCTCCATCACCCTCATTTCTGGGGTGGCAAAAAAAAAATCCAGGTGGCATTTTCCTTCAAGCTCCATCTGGTCCAGCTACTTCCTTGTGCCTCAAAGAGAACCACTTTTTCATATGAAGTCTCTTTTTAAAACTTGAAATGTGAGCTCTCATTTTTTTTCCCCAATAGGATAAGCCAGTGGTGCTTCTTCTGCCCCATGCATTACAATGCAAGGTGGCCAGAGGAAAGGCTGAGGATTTGCCCATGTTATCTTCTACACCCGCACCTTTCTCCCATCCTAGCGTGCATCCGGGAGAGAGAGAGACTGTGCACCCAGGGGGACTGCTGGTTCCTCACTTTCCGTCTCCCTATGAAAAAAAGGTGACAGCTTCACAAGCAACTGGGAGCGGGAGTAAGTGGGAAGGACGTGTGAGTGCACCCACCAGCACTCCCTTCCCGTGTAGTGGATGGAGCATCTCCACGACTTCAGCCCGTGCCCCAGGGTGCTCTTCATTCATTCATTCATTTCATTCATTCATCCTCTCTCTCTCTCTCGCACCCCTTTCCCGGGGTCATTTGCACTCACCTCCTGAAATCAAAGGGCATGGTGGTGGCGAACGCAACGCAAGCCTCCCCACCCCCCTCCTGCTCCTCCTCCTCCTCCGCCTCCCCAGGATCTCAGCCGCAGCCGTGCCGGCTCCAGGGGCAGGAAGTGACGGGCCCAGCCCGGTCAGGCCAGAGGACGCGCCGCACAAACTCATTGGGCGCCAGAGACCGGCCGCCGCGCCGCTTCCGCCACGGAGTTAAAGGGGACGGGAAGGTGGGCGCCGGCACGCAGCCGGAGGAAGTTGGTGGAGAGGCTGTGCGTGCGGACCTGTCGTGCTCCGGGGCGTCCTCGTGTGCTTTTACTGGGAAAGATACTGGACAAGTCGGCTTGCTCGTGTGAATTACACCGAGGGAGCCGATCAGGCAAAAACGAAAGAGACAAAGCAATAATAATAATAATAATAATAATAATAATAATAATAATAATAATAATAATAATAATAATAATAATAATAATAATAATAATAATAATAAAAATAAAAATAAAAATAAAAATAAAAATAAAAATAAAAATAAAAATAAAGACAAAAACACGTGGCACCTTAAAGACTAGCTATTACATTTTAAAGAGAACCGAAAAGCTCTGCGTTGTAAAAAGATATCACCCAGTCTGAGCCACGTTTAAAAGTCAGTCCTGGCTGAGGGGATTAGAATGTATTGTTTTTCCCCCACTGAAAGCGCGGGCAGGCTAGCCGTTAGCACTTCTCTGAGTCAAACCGAAAGAATCTCACCCCATGTGGCAGCCGAACCTCACTATAACATGCAGGCATATTCATCACTTACCCTAGAAGGGCAACGCACTGCCAAAACGACACCCCTGGCATAAGATTATTTAAATAATTATTCATTTATTCCAGCCACGAAATAAATCTACAGAAGCAGCTGGAGAACGGGCGGGCACGAAAAGGGAGTCATTCATCATTCAAAACAATCAACCCACGTGAATAGTTAGTTACATTTCTAAATTGGTACTTGCAGCCACAAAACCAAAAGAAGCTACTCTTTTCAGCAGCATTCCTCTTACTGAATAGGGGACTAATTTAAAAAGCCTGATTCATACGTGAGAGAGCTGCCACTTTCCTGTAACCTGCTCCCACGTAATGGTGCTCAGGTAAATTTTGTATGGAGTCCAGATACCCACTGGTAATACCATAGGAAATGTCAAGCTTGGCTTCTTAAGAGATTTCATATTGATACCAGCCATGAACTAGATAGCCCTACAAATAGGGAATACTTTCAAACAGGATATAATATAATAAAAATACATACAAGTGGCAAATGGTCAAAAGAAGAAAAAGCACAGCTGAATAGATCTTTGGTTTCGGTATCTGGCTGCAGAACCAGAGGTTGGTTGTTGGAGTCTCCCCTGTGCCCCTGTGACAGAAGATGGAGTCAGTGATCCATTGGGTCCCTTTCAGTTTTGCAGTTCTAAGATGATGATGATTAGATCATCTTAAAATCTAAACACAGTGCAAAGCATTAGATTACAGCCACAGTATATTGTTTCTTCTACCATTTTATGTTTTATTTGAAACAAAGCAACAGTGATACCATTAGAGTATAACTATACCATATCTAGCTGTCAACCATTGTGTACACTGACTGTCACACAACTCACAAAGATCTGACTGCCCTTCAAGCTATAGTAACCTATGTTGCATCTTCCAGAATGAATTGAGTCAATTCTATCTCAATTGAATATGAATATACTGTACGTCCAGTCAGTATTTACAAATTCTGTATTCAAAAGCACCTTCAGGTTTCAGTAATACTGAATTTATAACAGATGTCTCAAAACTCTATTATCCAAGTGTAAATAATAAATTAATTAGATCAATATTTGGCCTACATATTTCTGAAATACCCTAGTGGTACATCAACACTATTGTTCCAAATTAAAACCACTAAAAATAATTCAAATAGCCTTCATTCTTAATTTTTAAAATTTTGTATACAACCATGGATTGCATTTTTAAAAATCTAAAAGAAAAAGAGTTTAATGTCACTGTGAAAGCGTTTGTTTCAGTGGGAAAATGAAACATACAGGGAGCAGATCAATTCTCCATAACAGGTCTGCCAGTTGAAAAGATATAGCAGAGCTGAGGAATGTGTGGCTCTCCTAGTATTGTTGAATTGCAATCCCCAGCAGACTCCTAGTCAGCAAAGCCAGTGGTGAGGGATGATATGAGCTGCAGTCCAACAATAGCTGGAGGACCACCCTGAGCCGCATGATTTGGCTGAAAGCCTACTGCACCAGCAGAACGAAGGACATGCCACTGCCACAAGAGATCATGCCAAAAGGGGTGGAACACGGCAGGTGTAACTGTTGCACTCATGGAGATACACCACAGAGCAGCTGAAATGCAGCAATACTGTAGATTGTGGTGAAGATGGACTGGCATAGAGGAGAAACAGATTTACACTGGATTCTGTATTTCTCAAGGCCTGTATTTCTCAAGGCCGTTATTAATGCAGCATTTTACCTACCCAATACCTGGCACAAACAATTTATCTCCTGTTGACTCTGCTAAGGACAGGAAGAATTACTCCTCCTTTCTCAATGACCATGCCATTCACATATATATATATGTGTGTGTGTGTGTATATACTGTACCACCGTATTCTATGCTCTGCCATGGCAATGTGAATGGCATGGTCATATACACACTCTCTCTCTCTCTCTCTCTCTCTCTGCATTGGGTCTGGGTCCAAATGATGTCTTGAATTAAACTATGTCATTCTGGACCCATGCCATGATGCATGTTCACAGACTCACAAATAGGAATGTTGGTAATAAGAATCAAGGAGAAAATCCACTTTGCACCAAACAGGAGCAGTGTGCACAAATAGTGTATATCTCCAGAATATCTTTAAAGTCTCGAGCCCCTTGCTAACACTTCTCTTACTAGAATTTAATTGATCTTTTATCTGAGGAGAAGACACAGCCAAAAGCAAACCTTATTCCATCCACCATCCATCCACTTGAGGGTGTCAAGGCCAGGTAGTCCATAGAGAAAAGCAAGTGGATATAAAGCAGAACTACTACAAGTTTTTCTTTGTCTTCCCATGCCACCCACTTTGTTGTATGTCATTACCGAATCTTGGCTAGATTGTATTACTCAAACATTCTTCCCACCCACACAGAGTCTGTTTCATAAACAGGGGAAGCACTTAGCTCAACATGCATGTAAACTCTTTATGGGTAAAGACCAAACATGACCTAGTGCTACTGCTGGTGGCTAGATAGTCATGGCCACTCTTGCATCTTGCACGACCACAGCCTGGATGCATGGAGCAGAACAGATTGTCTCCACACAGGCAGTTTAACCTTCACAAATGGGGAGTCATGTGTATAGTCTTAGTCAACCACCACCATCACCACCACAGAACTAGCTCTGCAATCAGGTGGCACTACTCCCTCTTCTCTCACATTCATTTGAATTCATCCACTGCACATGCTGCTTGGGGAACTATTTACTGGAACTTGCATCCTCCTTCTCTCCATCTGCTCCTCCAGGTCAGTTTTTCTCCCACAGGTACTAGATGTTATCCTGCACTCCATTTTATGTAGGCCATAAAAAGAGCCCTGCCTCACAATTACCAGAAAGGACTCAAATGCTCTAAGTCATTTCTTTATGGGAGTGACAACCTAAGTGGGAAAGGCAAGTTCTTTCACCATTTCCAACTCCATACCACGACAGACTATGATGCAAGACATGGAGTTCCTATTGCAGAGCTGGTCCCATAGGGGACTCCCCTGTTTGGGGAGTCACTGCCCAAGGCACAGAATACCCATGAAAATAATTGGTAGGCAACCACAGAGATATATATCTTCCTTCATGGATCTCTTCCATCCCAAATGCAGAGCAACAAAGACTATGACTTTCCCATATGTGTTAACTTCTTGCTAGGCAATAGAAGATATTAATCCTCTCCATCAAGTAATCTGGTTACAGATGCTCATAGAAGAGGACTCTGGAGGTGGGTGACAGGAGGCTGGTGGACTCATGGCAACAAGCCTTTCATTTCTGCTTGGTTAGGTTCCCTGGATTGTGAAGGGCCTGGGCCCTCAGAGGGCATACATGGGACATGCACTACTGTCACACTGTACAAGGCAGTGTATGTGGGGGTGAAAATAGAAGAATGGGGAAGGCAAGGTATAATGAGATTTGCTGTGAGACAAAGTAGGACTGGTCTATTGGGGAAAATAACAAGGTAGAAGTGGTTTGATTTCTCAGTTTCACCCCTTAGAGGACTGTTTTTGGCCTGATACGTGAAAGCAGGGTGGGATACTACTCTTCCCTTCATTTGACCAGACATTTTCTTCCCTCCATCTTGACCCCTTGCTTTGTGGAGTGGACCTTTGAAGGAACTGTTGTCAGTGTGGGTTTGTGCCTGCTCTTGTTGTGTGTTCTGGCCCCTCCCTTGGCTGATTGGCAAAAGAGTTGCTTCCTCCCATTGTGGGATTCGGAGACCTTTGTCCCAGAGTGGCTATATAGGCGCTCTGCTGTTGTCTTTATGCCCCTGGGAGGGATGCTTGTCCTGTGTTATGTGAGCTGCCCTTCCTTCCTGTGAACCCTGGATGGTTGGGATGCCTGATGTCTGGCAGCAGTGGAGTCATTGCAGGCCGTGCTACTGGGACTAAGGAACTGGAGGTGAGGCAGAGTTTGGGGTGGGGGCTGAATCATCACCAGTATGAGTCCCTCAGTTTCCCCAGCATGTCATCCCCTGTGCAGTCATATTGATGGGTTGTCTTTCTAAGGGTGCCTGAAGGCATGCCTGCCATGTGTGTGTACTGTATTCTGTTTCTCTCCTTCTAGACAGAGCAGATACAGTGACCATTCTGCATTTTATGAGTGGCTCCAATCAGCCATTTTCTCTCTGTCATTCACTTTCTCCCTTTCCACACACAAACACATACTGATGTATACAATGATATAGAATAGCTCTGTTACTCTCCCGCATTTTAATGTGGGACTTTAATGCCACTGACCTTGGCTAGACAATTTATTTATTATTTAATTATTCAAAATATTTTTACCCTGTTTCTTTTTTCTCCTAAAAAAAGACCCAACATAGCTTTCATCGTTAAAAGACAATATTTAAAGCTAAAAGCAATAAATATACAAATACTACAAAGGATCAAATACAGTAAATACTACTCTAAGAAATGGTAAATAAAAGTGATACTGAAAACACATTCAAAGCAGTAAGGCCCAGCCATCTATTTAAAAACCCACTCACTGAGGGAAAGCTTGCCTGAAGACAAAGGTCTTTGCCCTCACCTGGAAGGCCAGCAAAGAGGTGGCCGGCCGGCCTTCCTTCCTGTGGGAGGGAGTTCCAAAGTCTGAGAGCTGCAGCAGTGAGCGCCCTTCCTGTATCCCTAACAAACACACATGTGAATGTAGTGGGATTGAGAGGAAGGCCTCTCCTGATGCTCTTAACACCTGAGCAGGCTTATAATGGGAGATGCAGTCCTTGAGATAGTTTGGACACAAGCCATTTAGAGCTTTATAAGTTAAAACCAGCACTCTGTATTGTATCAAGAAACAGATCAGCATCCAGTGGGGCTGCTGTAACAGAGGGGGCTGGAGGGGGGATATATGATTCCTGTAACCAACTCCAGGCAGCCATATGGCTCCCAGGCTTTGGACCTGCTGAAGTTTCCTGGCACTTTCCAGAGGCAGCCCCATATAGAGCACATTACAATAATCCAATGAGGATATAATAATGCTATATTTTTTATCAAAGGTCTGGTTAGAATGGTTTTGCTTGTAAGAATAATTACTTTTTGATATGAAAGAACTATTTTAATATCAAGTTCTCCCACAACATATGAGCCTACAAAAGGGCTGCTGGAACGCTGATCTGGCCTCTACAGTTTATCCTGCCAAAACATTAAGACATTACTGCCCTGAGATAAGACCCCCGTCATTACATTGTTTAATAACAAGAGTTGTCTAGGAAGTATGAGATAAGAAACAGGAATCTGACTGCATTCCCTCTGGGCGTAGTTCCTTACACTGTTACGGAGTGTGCCAGAAGGAACAGGCAAGCAAAAGTTTAAATGAGGTGAACGTAACATAATCAGAAATTTAGTTGATGCTGATCATTGGAGCAGAATGAAGACTATATTTTCCTTTTCGGTCATTAAATAAAATAGGCAGTGATCATAGAACAGAAAACTCTGTGTTACCAAAAGGATGTTACCAAAATACCCTGTCACTATTACTTGGCAAGTAGCATTTTATAATGAAGAAAATTAGGCTGTGAAGTGAATCAACCCAAGCTAGTTTGTAGAGTCATGGTTAGAGGTGTGGAGTTTCTGTTTCCCTGTTCCTTGTTCATCCTTTTCTCAACAAAAAGTGAAACATTTTGGATTCCTAATCACTTTCTATATTTAAAGAGTATATAGGTGACTACATCTAAATTCTGAAGCTGTGTCTCATGCTCACAAGATTCAGGAACGGTGCAGGCGTTGTATGACTAAGGCTGAATTACTAACTTCTCTTATCTGGAGCCAGGGTACTTTTACGGAAATTAAGAGCCAATCTACTTGTCACACAGATTAGTGTGGTTGATTTCTGGATTACCCTACTTCGTGCAATGGACAGGAGACTGAATTTTTAAATGCTCGCTCATGTCAGTAGCTCTCTGCATGAAACTAGCATGTGAAAATTGCTCGGTGTATTAGCTCACTACATACTGGGAATTATTATTTTCTAAGTAGAAGAGCATTTAAAAACATGATAATCCCACCCGTAGTGTGCATTGGTACCGTCTGGAGCTCTTTTGCTTTCTTCTGTTACCTCATTCTGTGTAATGTGTCTATTGGAAAGTTAAAGCACTCTTGGAAGGTTAAAACACTCATTAAATTACCTCAAAATTACCTCTAAAAACACCCTTTGAAAGCAGTTGTTCAAATAACTAGAAAATATTACACATTAATTTTTAAGTAACTAGAAAATGTTACCTGTTACACTAAGGAAGTAACATTCATACTGTAGCGAACAGCCCTGCCCTCACCTGTCTGTCACAGCTGAGCAGTGGAGTAGGAGCCAATGAGAGGACGGAAGGCGGAGCCCAAGGGGGAGGGGGCTGGATAAAAAGGCTGGTGTATGATGTATGAGGGAGATGAGTGATGAGATTTGTGAGATATGTGATCAGTGAGTCTGTTGGCCTGTGAGCCTGTAAGTCAATGAGAGGAGAGTCTGTGTGTCAGTGAGTGAGAAAGATTGATTAACCACTTGTGATTGACTTATTTTTACATTATTGATCAAATAAACGAGTTTAAGTTTGTTAAAGAAACACTGGCCTCAGTGAATAATTGGGAGATATTGGTGGCAGCAACTGAAGAAGAAGAGTGAGCACTCCTGGAGGCCTGAAATAATAAAGGCTTCAGCATGCCCGCTACACATACTTATTCCATTACTTTCAGAAATGTAACTTTTTTATGCTTTCCTTACCAAAAAGAAGGGCAACTCATTGTAAGCAGCTGTGTTACTTTTAATGTGCAACTTCTAAGTTCTGGGGTACCCAAGACAGAAGTTATCATTTATGCTGTAAAATATTATTCAATGGCTGCTCATCATTTTCAATGCTACTAGGTTGGAATCACGGATCTCCCAAGAACAGGGGCCTCCAATTGCAGGAATTTATTACCAGCCATGGAGAGAACAAAAGGTGATCTGGAGGGCAGAGAAAAGATAGCAGTAGGTTTAAGGCGGTTGTAGACTCAGAGGTGGTAGGCAGCATGAACAAAGTGTGGTGAAAGAGAGATAGAGCAGCAGTAAAAGGAAGATGGGTGTGATGCATCAGTATTTGCAGGGAAGATAAGTTGATGAGCTCACAGGATAATTCAATCCATTTTTCAGGCAAAGGATTGAAACTAAAACAGAGAGTAGCATGCTTAATGTTATCCAGTTTCTTTGTTTCTGATGTGAGATTTCAGCTGAACACAAGGCCACAAGATCAAATGTCTGTTTCGTTTAGAACCCTATTTCTCTGCCATGACCAATCAGAAGCTTATGGGAAGCATACAGAAAGGATCTGAGATGTCCTGCTTTAAAACATGGACCAGCAGCCTGGGCTCACACTCTGACTCAAGAGGAGGACAAACCTGTGCTGGATAGCTCAGCGTTTTGGGTAGAGCCAGAGGCTGGGAGTTCAATTCCTCACAGTGTCTCCCTGACAGGGGCTGGACAGAATGATCCATAGAATCTGTATAAGTTCCCTAATAAAAACCGCCTCTGATTTAAAGCTGGAAAAAACAGAATCTCTCAAGTGCTTCTAGCATCTCTTTGGTTGTTCCACAGCCTTTATGATCTGTTTATCTGACAGTTTTTGTGAAAATATTGTTTTTCATATAGAAACCTCATCTTTCCACTTAGTTTCCACCTGTGCATCTTTTGGTCTTTGACTTTGTAAACAAACATGCATCTATAAAGCTCTGAGGTTAAACGGCAGCTTCTCTTTCCACTGAGGGAAATTCAGTGATGTTAACTCTGGAAGTTTCCCAAAGAATGTCTTGCTGTGATCATTGAACTCTTTTTCTTTCTGAGCAATTTTGATTCGTAATGTCAGAAAAAGAAGCAACTACCTTTTCCTTTCAGTCAGTTATGATGTGTTTTTGGTTAAAAACGTGAAGGTTGGGAGAGAGAAGAAGAAAAAACCCTGCAAATACTGTGAAAAAGCAACAAAGCTAAAAAAAAAATACTAGTTAGCTATCTGTCTGTTTCTCTGGTCCCATAATAGAGTTTTGAATTTCTGGTAAAATTCCCTTCTGCTAGGAAGCAGAAGTACAGAGAATAGCTACAAGTTCCCTAGAGTTCACCCCTTTCTTATTAACTGTCACTTGAAGTCTCAGTAACTCATTCTTAGACATTTGTAGGAGAAAGAATAAAAATCATTTCTATACTTATAGTTGCTTTAAATTACAAACTTGTGTCTTTACTGCATGCATACTTAGCAGCCAACCGAACTGATCAACAACTGCTTCCAACCAGTGGGAAAGAGAACTCATCAGAGATGCTGGGCTCTTTTTGAATTCAAAGGCTGGACGGAACAGTTAGTGCTAGATAGACAATCAAAGTCCAAAAAAGTCCCCCCCCCCCAGTCACACAAACTACAAACAGCATACAAGGTTGCAATAAAACTCCTAAAATAACAAGCCCTGAGTGACAGCTTATCATCTTGGGGACCACTGAGGTGGTAGTTGTTATGTGCTGTCAAGTCACCTATGAAGGGCCTGTAATTAATAGCCCTGGTCAGCTCTTGCTCAAAACCGTGGCTTCTTTTATGGATGCAGTCCATCTCATATTTCATCTTCCTCTTTTGCTGCCACCTGCAATTTTTCATAACATTATTCACTCCCTCTTGGATGCACAACTTAAAGCTGTGAGGGGATTTCAATGTTTCAGGGAAGCTGGAATCCATACTATTGGAGGCTAGATTCCATTATGAGTCTGAACCCCTACACAGGTCAAACAAGACAGAATAGTTAAAGTTGATAATGTCAACATCAGCTGAAGAGAACGAATATTTCCAATAGTGATGGGGTGGAGAAATTCCTGGAGGGCAGCTGCTGGGTGGCAGCAATTATGGAAGATGATCCTGGTGGAGGATCTTTCACAGGAAACAGCAGTGATGCCCAAGCTAATTTTTTGAACTACTTCACAGCGGAACATGACTTCTAATTTTTTTTTACTGTGTTGCTCCTATGATGAGACTGACCACTGAGACTGGGGCCCCTGAATTGTCAAAGTGGTCTGATAGACGGAAGACAGCTTGGATCCAAGCCAGAGACCCACTCCGTTAAATGTTCTGCTTTTCCAGTAATGGGTGGAAGCTGGGATGGGTGAGCTTGTCATTAAACCACAAAGGACTCCTGTTGAATTCTAGATTTTGCTGAATCAAGTTTCTCTCTTAGAGGTTTTCATGGTGTTGAAATACCTGGCTTCCTTTGAATCCCATGGGCCTCATAGTCAGAACACAGCCAGTGACTAGCATTTAAAGGCATCCTATCTTCAATCCTGAAAGCAGTATATAATCTTTATGACTAATAATCACCAATAGACTTAATCTCTATGAATTCATTTAGTGCTGTTTTAATGCCATGCAAGTAGTTTATTTTGAGGTGGAGTCTGATTATGTGTTGGGTGGGAAAGTGCTTTCTCTTATCTGCCTTGCATCTGCCATAATTTAGCTTCATAAGATGATCTGAGACTAGAATTATGATGGAAAGAAGGGGGGAGCCTTTTTTATTTCCACTTTCTTTACTGCACTCAAAATTTTATACACCTCTGTCATATTCCTCTTCACCTGCCTTTTTTTAAGCTGAAAAAGCCCCAGACATTGTAATATTTTTAATGGGGAGGTTCTCCAGTTTCCTATCATTTTGATTGCCCTTTTTAAGGTCTTCAGTATCATTTACTGGGTTATGGTAGCCTTTACAAACCATGTGTGGCTGCTAGAAACTGCATCAGGAAAAAGGTAACAAAAATCCTACAGTGTAGACAAGATAGGTTTTGTTCCTCGGTTTGTATCTGTGCCAGTGCCTTGGAAAGAAGGGGCCCTGGTCAAAAAAATTGTGTATAACATCTGGCGCCTCCTGCTCCAGAGGAACTTAAGCACAAAATAAATCACCTTCCAGATATGCAACTGCTTTTTTTTAATGGTTTCATTTTGACTTGGGACTATACATATCAGGGAGTGTTGCATTCATACTGCTTTGTACAATGTGTACATTTTAGATTTATATATTCCATTTTTAAGAGCATGTTGTTGCACATTTTTAGATTGCATTCTATTGAAAAAAATAAGTGAGAAATCAGTGAAGCAGAAAGAATCAAACTGACTAACGTTTGCGAAATGATGAATTCTGTGAGTCAGTAAGTAATCCCAAAGGGAGTGAATTCCCCCACAAATAGTCACTCTTCAAAGAGACTAGATTTTTCCATCAGGTGAAAACTGCAATATAATAATCAATGTGGTCTCACAGCATGTGCCAGCAGTCTTAAAAGCACACAATCAAGAATCTTGCTGTTCAGAGGGGTTTGTTAATACAGTAAGTGGATTTTTTTTTCTTTTACAAATAACCTCAGATTGATTAGCTTCATTTATAAAACTTGGGTTATCTCAGGATCACATGGCAACCGTCTTGGACAGAATCCAGCATACAAATCTCTCAAATAATTAATTGTGCTCTTGTAAAAATCATAGAACACTCATCAATCATCTGATTAGTTAATTTACCCAAATGATGAATCAGAAGTTAAAGAAAGCCGAAGAAGTCAACAACTCATGACAAGATAAGGGACCTCGGTTTCCTTCTATTTCAGCAAGAGCACAGTTGCCTTTGGCAGCGGAGGGAAGTCATGGTGCCTTTGAGGAACACAGAGGAGTGTTGTGTGCTATGTGGAGGCCTCAGAGCTAGAAGCCTGACAGTTAACTTATGCTTCAAGCATAACATGGAGGAGTGAGAATGACATATTTATCCTACTGGATGAAGGGCAGACTTTCACTTCAGTGAATATTCCCCCATCACAAGTTATAGCATAACTGATGGAAAAAGAAGTGCAATACAAATTTCCCTACCTATTTTGGCACTTCCACATTCTATATAAAGTTAGCCTCAGTAGACTACACCATGGAATTTTATTGCATTATGCAAGGAGAAGATGTCCAGCACAGAAGCTGATTGGAATGGCAGCAAATTCTTTCTTCTGCACTGAGAATAGGCCAGCATCTTCCACTGTATCTAGGGGGAACAGGTTGGCTTACAGAATGTAGGGCAGGCCATATGGTATGCAAAGCTTAGTCCTCCATCACTTTACTGCCACCACTCTCCATCACCAGCATATTACGCCTGGTGGTCATCTCACTGCACCAAAAAAAGAGTCAGAAAGAAGCTGTGGTTAAAAGCCCTTCAGATGCCTTGTTTTCGTAGACAAAATAAAATGCTTTGGAAATAAATAGAAACTTCTGTATGGTAGCTATATCTGCATGCACTTGGGGATTAGCCTATGTTGTAGAATCAGAGTCTTTGTGAATTTGATATTGATTTTTCTGTTTCAATTAAACACAAAAACACATGCCATATATTAAATTTCAGGAATATCCCATGCCTCTTTCCCCTTTCATTTACCTGTGAATTATTATTTTTAGAAAAACAAGCTGGACATTGTGGGCCCTAGCTGAGCAGACAATAACCTTTTCAGGTCAACTTCAGAATCTGGAAGAGGTTAAGTGATTCATAAAAAATAAATACTCATAAAATATTGATATTTATTGCTTACTCATAGTTAAAACAAATTCTGGCACCAGGCTCAAACTGGACCCTCTCCTAACCTCCTTTGGTCAGTCTCAACATTTATCTGCATATTTAAATAACATTTCAACTCAGTACACCATGAGATTTATGATCAGATTATAGAACTGCCCTCTTCTGTTTCCTTGTGTTCGGCAAATAGAAAAAGAGAATTGTGGCAGGGGACTGGGTGCAGAAAGAGGCTATCCACCAGCATTAATGAAGACAACCTTTAGAAAAGATATTTGGGTAAACAGCCTGAGGGGGATAGAGAGAAACAAGTGCAGCAGATCTAGGTACAGGCAACTTCAATAACTGGGGTGGGGGGTGGGGGGTGGGAGAGGATTTGTGATTATATTTATAATTCTGAAGTAAACTAGAATAGCAAAGTGGACTGTTGAAACAACTTCTCAGATCTGTCCATTTTGAATGGAATTTACAAGTACTGTAGCTGAGTTAGTCCAGGAGACTTGTCCTGCTTGACTTAGTGGGAGATTAAATTTAGGGTTCTAAGGTAAATTAAATTGTCTATTCTAACATGTCTCAGCACTACATCAGATAACACAGGTGGTTCTTCAGAGCAAAAGGCTTAACTCAATCCACCTTCCTCAAACACACACAGTCATTTCATTGGTGGAGCTGAGAGAACAACTAAACGGCTTTGGATTAGTTTACAAAAGATAGCTATTTGAAATATGAGATAACGTTTTGGTAAGGTTGACCTCTTGCAATGCAATATATAAAGATGTGTTTACAGTGCTATTGCTCAGATTGAGGGAAACTTCCATGGTGCTCCTCATTTTTCCATCCTGGTCTCATTTCCTATGAGGGCTGTACCTATTTGACTGAATGGGAGAAAAGAAAGATCTCTTAAAGTGCCTGCTCCCTATTTGATGTAGCACATCGCCTACCCCTATTATGTTGCCATACTTCTGCTCACATTGTAGAGCCTTGAGCATAAAATATGAAGAAACTGTTCCAGAATTAGTAATTATAACAAATGGGGTAGCAAAGAGCCACCACCACATCATATTCAATCCTGACTAGAAAGTAATATAAGTAACTGGAAGTCCAGTAAAAAACGATGTTCATGGTGATCCAGTAATGGACAGCCTGTGTTTTCTTCTGTAGCCTTTTATGTCTCAGAGATGGTTCTAAAGTTACCAGCAGTAGCATGGAAGTACTTGTGAGACTTCAGCTCCCTCACCTGCCTCAGAAATGATAGAAGGAACTGAACTGTATAGATGGGCCCATGAGTTGTGCCATGTTAACAACGTCAAACTGTTGTCTAAAACTTGGTTGAAGCCTTTTCGGGAAATTATAAAAATAGCAGTGCTGAGCAACAACAGAAATCACAGAAGTTGTGTTCCCGCACCACCACCACAGGGAAATTTATCTTCAAAGTGCTTGCTAACTTCCGTAATCTGGCCACTAACGGGGGTCAAATTGCTGCCATGCGATCCACTGAGTAGCAGTACATTAGGTATGTGCTACCCAGGGGATTACTGTGGTAACAAGTTAAATGTATTTAAAACAAAAGTATGTAGCAGACGATCCAAATATAGATGAAAAACTTTTGCTGTCACTTCCTGTTTCTCTTTTTATCTGGATCTTAGTTCAGCTGCATTGTGTTGCACTACTTTTTTCTCCCTTTTTCTCTAAAGTTATAACAAGTCCTGGGTCTGTAGCCACCCAGTTGGCCTCAAAATATTGAGCAGACATACAGTATCTCTCACACTATGTACCCTCTGAAGCCCTGAACTGATTACATCAGTCTCTTAGCTGATGCCCACTGGATTGTCGCTTATAGGGTTGGGTTGCAAAATTCACTGTGACATATGTACTTGAACCGAACACTGACATTGACTTGAGGTTATGGAAAAGGGGAAGTTGTGGGCTGTGGCCAAAGTGTTTTCTCTGCTGGGAACCGATTACATAGGGGTCATTTCAAAAAGCTTTAAAAGATCTTCCCAGTCTTTTTAATATGCTAAGTTAGAGTTCAGCTAAAGGATGGTTCAGCAGTGGGTCCCAGCTTATAATGAACCATGCCCAAGCAATTCACCCTGGGCAGCAGGAAGTAAAAAACCTAGCCAAATCCCACCCAAAGGAGGGAGGATACAAAACCATGTATCACTAACAACTGATACTATTTTAGACAAAAGGTCCAAATCTCATTCACCCCAGCACAAATGAGACCTGTCATTCATTTAGGTTTCTAGATGCATGTTTACAATGCACATACCATGTTTCCCCGAAATTAAGACAGGGTCTTATATTAATTTTTGCTCCAAAAAATGCAGTAGGGCTTATTTTCAGGGAATGTATTATTTTTTTCATGGACAACATTTGTCCATTTGAATACATTTATTCAAATACAGTCATGTCATCTTCTGGTTGCTGCACAATGGTGGAGGGTTTCACTTAACTAGGGCTTATTTTTGGGGTAGGGCTTATATTACGAGCATCCTGAAAAATTATGCTAAAGCTTATTTTCAGGTTAGGTCATATTTTTGGAAAAACAGGGTAGAAATGAGAGACAAATCAAACCTGAAGACTTTGACCCTTTTAGCTGCCCTTGTTTCTGGTTATGCATCATCCCAGTGACTCATGCTTGATGCATCTTGCCAGCAGATACAGGGGAGCAGCTCAAACTCTTGTGGGTGACTGAACTTTATAGAGCCAGAAAGCACAATAAGACTCTTGGAAAACTAGAACATATTTGCCTTTCAAAATTAGAATGAATTATAGGGTTAGGAAGTGGAAGATAGAAGTGCTCAGAAAAGCAATATTCCTGTTGCTTTTGATCAGTTAAGATTAAGAATCTGACTGATGCCCATACAAACGGCAGGGTGAAAACAAAATTAAACAAAACTATTAAGGTTGAAGAAAATTTCCTGGAAAAGGACACAAGTTGAGAACAAAAATCCAAATCCATTGCAAAGAATGGGACCTTCACTGTGTGTTTTCATCATTAGCCTTACATTCAGATACTGCTACTACAGAAAAGATGCTTACCATAGTCATCTTCCAGATGGAGGTTTGGGGAATGAAGCCCTAGGATGCTCCGATTTAATATCCATCCATCTCTAAGTAGGGAGTGTTGTATTTTGTTCTGTGTCTGGATAGGCAGGTCCTTGTACTCTTAATAGTCAAAATTCAATACACACATAATTATACTCACCAAGCAGATAAACCAGGCAAAGGAAATTGTGAAGAGCCAGAAGTCAAACCAAGATTAAATTAACAGTTCTACCAATGCAGTGGTTGATCTGGAGTCAAAATCTGTTGGAAATTCTCTCAGAGATGCTATTAGGAAGAATGTGAAGATGCACCTTTTTTAATTCCCTACAAAACTATTTAATTTATTGTGCCGATTGTAACTGTTCGTAAACTCAACTGATTTTAATTGCTTATGGTTTAAGTTGGTTTTTTTAAACCTGATTTCAGCTTTATGCTGAATCTTTTCTTTTAAGCTTGCAATTTATAGTCTATTTCATGATGTTTTAGGCTGCCTGGAGTACTGCTTTCTAGTGGAAAGACAGGGTAGAAATGAGACGAGATGAAATAAATAAATAATTATCTGGCTTATTCTATAGGATGTTTTAAAGTCACCCTGAGGCTAGCATGACATTTCCAGGCTGCCAAATAAAGGTCAGTGCTATGAGAATCCTGAATCAATATGAATAAAAATTGCATCAGTATTTACAGCAGCAACAATTACAACATTGTGACATATTTTGCAAACTATTACATAAGGCAGAAGGAATAGTACGTAGAAACCATTTGTCAATCTTTTCTCAGAACGTGCCGATGACCTGGTACTCCCCGTACTACTTCTTAAAGACCTAAGGAAAAACTTCTAAAACACCCCGTGCTAATCGGAGGTTAAGGACCAGTGATACTCTCATCGTTATGATATAGTTGCTGAGCAATTCTGACATTTTCAGCTCTCAGTATCCTGATTCCCCAAAAATAAGACAGGGTCTTATATTAATGTTTGCTCCAAAAATGCATAAGGGCTTAATTTCTGGGGATGTTTTATTTTTTCATATACAACAATTTTTGTTATTCAAATACAGTCATGCCATCTCATTCTGGTTACTGCACAGTGGAGGAGGGTGGGGTTTCACTTAACTGGGACTTATTTTGGGGGTAGGGCTTGTATTACGAGCATCCTGAAAAATCATACTAGGACTTGTTTTCAGGTAAGGTTTTATTTTAGAGGAAACAGGGTACGTTTTGGGGTGACATTAACTGCTTTAGGCTTTTTTTGAAGCTTCATAGGAAACCTGTCACAATTGTCTCACTGTCACCAGTATCTTGGCTATGCTTCTTCTTTTTGTTGCTCTTTTCTGGTACTCAAAATCTGTTGCCTGAACCAGCCCTTTCACTCTCCCTAATAATACTGTAGATCCAGCCTGGATAAAGAGTGTTTGCTCTATACTGTAGTTGATTCTGCATTTGTACAAAGGAAAGCTTTATTCCACATTTCAAACACAAATCTGGAAATGATAATCTGTTAACCTTCCTTGCTTTCAAAGGCAAAGGATTAAACATAGATCCAAAGCTTCTGAGTCACTGTGACAGTCAGAAACCACTTCTTCCAATCAGAGTGAACATAGGATAGTAATAGTCTGTGATTTAGTTGGTTTGGTGACTAACTGCTTTCATTGATAATCAAATCATGATTTTGTGTGTTTATTGCTAGGTTATATTCACAGTCTTGCTTCTTCCCAAAGAAGATTTGAGCAGAACTCAAGTTTGCATATTCTCACCAATCAAGATGGTGCAAGAAAAAGTATAATCTTCATTTAGCTGCTCAGCCTGCATATCTCTCTCTCAAGCAAACAAGCAAGCAAACCAATAATCAAGCAAAATGCTGATGTTATTAGTAACAGTAGTAGTTAGTTATTAGGATTAGTTTGTTATTAGGATTTGCAGTAACTTAAAGCAGCTAACTGTAAGACCCCCAGCCAGGGTCAGGAAGCTTATGTAGGAGTGCCGTCGCTCCGATCTCAATCTAAGGAGACACAGAATTCTCCCCCACCCTCTCCGCCTAGGAAAGAAAGCAAGGAGGTGGACACTAAAGAGTTGGAAGAGTTGAGAAAAGGAAAGGGTCTGAAACATCAAGGAGTAGACACCCGGGATTTAATACAGGAAATGCAAGGGTTAAGCATGTCAGGGTCAACTGGTGGGGATTTGGCGGGAAAGGGAGGTCGCTCGATAGAGGCGGGGATAGGAGATATAAGGGGAAGGCGGGAAGACATTCTGGGTGGTTGGGAGATGATTTGGGTCCAGGATCCCTGGACGGGGAAATGGGAGCAGGTTAGGGTTCTCCATGAGGAAGCAGAGAGGCGCAGACGACAAGGGTTACAACCGCGTCCCTCTTATTGGGGTGAGACTGAAGCGAAAGAGTGGAGACGTTGTCTGAGAGAGGAGCGGGAAGCCGTGGCGAGAGAGATCGAGGCGAAGAAAACATGGCCTCTCACGGAGCTCCAGAAGATAGGGGTCTTCCCGGACCGTGGCTGGCCAGTCCAGGAGCGGGCTCCCCATTCTGGGGTTGAAGCGGAGACGAGGAGAACCTACAGCTACTAGGTCTTGAGAGAGAAGAAGGGGAACCACCGGTTACAGAGAAGATTTTATCTGGACCATGGGACTTTGTTGAAACCAACCCCTTTGTTGGTAACGTTTGGACACCCTTGCAGTCACAGTTCAGATGGCAAGAGACTTTAAACCCAGTTCCGAAAGATGTTGCAGTTAATGTTGAATTGTTAATAAATGAAGTCAAGGTTGAAGAGTTAAAACCGTCTCATACTTTATTGAGTGTGACAGAAGCCCCTAATGTCGAACCCTCACACTAATGCTATAGCCGTACTGTAATAGAATTGCAACAGGCCTAAGTATTCTGCTGGGAAAGCAAAAGGAGTATGCTTTACCAGCACCCGGAACATCTTGGCCTAGGTTGCATTTCTATTATAATGAGCAGAAAAAATTACACTAACTTAGAGATCATCCTCAGAGACACCTATGAAAATGTTTGCCCTATATTTCCATCTGTATCATTCAGACGTATGGTTTGTTGGCACCAGGCAGATCAAAAGCAGTGCTAAAGCACAGCAAGGCATATTAGGCATATTGAACTCTGGAGTCCAGAGCTTTCTGCCTAATAGCATGTGCATGCTTTGGGCTGTTAACCTAAGTCTTATAGGTTGAGAGGCAAAAATAATCTGTTCTTCTTAATGGGACACTCTGAAAACCTATCACCTCCAGAGTCTGTTTGCACAGGCAGAAAAAACAGGGATAACTACGATGGAGGGACATTGCACCATAAATTTGGAGCAAAACACACAATAAGGCTTTACAGTGAATTTGTTTGTTTTTGCATCGTTTGGCGTTCCATTGGTCCATTAGAATTAAAAAAGAAATATAAGCGTCTGCATGATAAGACCTTCTTGGGAACTAACCAAAAAGTTACAAAACATTCAGCAACATGTTTATTCCTCAAGTTAGATGCTACATTATACAAAAATATGTGGTAGGATACTAGAAATATAGGAAACATTATTTTAGAATAAAATATGAATGTTACTTTCATGACCCATTAGTCTCTATATATGGGACAGAGCTGTGGTATATCTGTGGGTGCGAAGAAACCTATATTACAAGTCTGTACTGTGACTCCCACAATGATGCTGGGACCCAGGGTCTAAGCTCAGAGCCCAATAGGCTGCTACTATTTAGTCTCTTTTTTTACTGATAGCCAGTTGATTGACTTGGTATGGTATCCCATCAGTTAGGGATGAGAATTTCTGGCAGGCTAGTAAAAAATGAAGCCCAGGTATTTGGAACAAACCACACAGGGCAAAAATCATTCGCAGCCATGATGCTTTCCTATTTCAAGCAAAGTGAAGGTACTCTCTAGATTTGGTATCATACAAATGCTACTCAGTGTAGTCCAAGCATTCCAAAACCATAGAAGAAAGGATGATGTAAAATAAAATTGCCTATAAAACCACAGGACTTCCTTGGTATAGGATACCCCAAATTAGACACAGATTAACCAGTCCTGGGGATGGAAAGGAATGTTCTTTCTCTACTGGCCAACTTGGCCATTTGCTAGATCTTCTTTTGTACAGACAGTAAGCCATAAATTGCATGCACCTAAGTGCTGCTTTAATTGAATTTCTCCACAGTGACAGAAAATGTGCCCTGTATCTAAGTAGCCTCATTTTACTATATTATTCTTTAATCTTCCTACTTCACTTCAAAGTCTATTAAGTGACTTCCAAATAGTCAGCTCGTGTCTTGTCTTGGTGTGAGACACTCTTCAGCAACTGGCTCACAGTTTGACTGGAAATGACATCCGGGGGGGGGGTATGGTTTTTCTGTTTGGTGGGTTGTATTTGTTTGTTTTTAATGTTATATATATTTGTCCAGGAGACAGATTTGGTATATTTCACAAAGAAACACAAACTCCCCTTAGAGATGTATACTTTTGCCTGTTATTATATTGGAAGACTTTGAATTGTTATCAACAAACATTTACTAGCAGACAGCTCAGCTGATGGGTTTGCTAAATCTGACCAAACAAATCCCTTTTAAGACCTCTGTTGAGTGGTGTTGTCACTTGCTACCCTGCAAGGGGTTGAAGCCCCATGACTTGTCTTGCAGCCACAACTCTTCTTGGTTGCTTCCTATTGACACTACTTCTTCATCACAGGCACCTTGGAGGAAGGAACCAGTCTGGGTTTTTTTTAGTGAAACAGCCCCGAACACTCCATGAGCTGCTTGTTCTCTTGAGGAATATCATTCCAGTATTCCAGGGCCATTGCTAAAAATGCCCAGTTATGTGCTGTGAACAACACTCCCTGCCTGCATTGTGGGGAGACTCTGTAGTTTGATGATGGCATCAACTGGTGGGTTCAGACAGGTGTCAAGATGCTTGCTAAAGTACGTAATCTTTCCCTGGGAAGACCCATATAAAGCATATAAATATAAATTGTGACCCTCAGAATTCTCCTACCTGGCAGCTGACTAGAGGCAAGTGCTGTTAGAGTTTTTGCAGACTCTCATGTTGCCTATAGTAGGCTTGGCTGGGAGGGACCTTTCATGACTGGGGTGACAATCAATCTATAGAGCACTAATCAATTGTTCCCTCCTGCCTCTGATTAAATCACAGGGATGTTAGCATGTCTTTGGGCCTGAGTCTGAGGCTTTGGTACCAAGTCCTGAGTCCCAAGGCCCAAGCCTGAGCCTCTATTAAAAACAAGCTTTTTCCCCCCAGAAAAAAAAGGAAGGATGGATTGGTTCTGAGTCTTGAGTCTAGTCAGAGTCATTTAAAAAGCCCCTGAGTTGAGTTGCTGGTGTGACAAGTCCAACTTGATGGTGAATCCCTCAACTTGAGTCGCCATCCTTGTTAACCCACAGATTAAAAAGACAAATGTTAGAGACTTGGATGTCACCTGCCACACATGAGGTGTTTGGCTATGGTTCTGTGAATATTTCAATAAGAACTCATTCCATTTTGCCCAAATAATTCCTAATAAATAGAGTATTCACAAATCAATCCAGGGCCAGCTTTTGAGCCTGTTAAAATCTATTACCTCACTTAGTTAAGGAAAAAACCTCACTTAGTTAAGGAGCTTTAGTTTACTTTAAGGTGATACAAAACCTAGGAAACCTGAGACTACAGAACTGTCCAAGCTGGGCTGATCATTACTGAGGACGGACATTGTGTCACGTAACTCATGAGCAGTGAAGGAGAGAAAAGTCATTCAAATACAAACTGCCAAGGTTTCTTTCTTCCTTGTAAAACAAACAGAAGCTGATGATTATTCTGTGTGATCCAAAGGCTGTTCCAAGAATCCTTCAAAACTATGCCTTCAAATCTGACTCAATTCTCCTGTTTCAAATTGCTCGTCAAGGACAGGGGTGTAATTCTGTCAAGATGTGGGTAACTGATGTGTAGTATCCACAGAAAACCTTATACACATCCCATGAGTTTAAGGGTTGAGCAAGGGATGATATAGGACTTGATGTTGATAAATGCTATCAAGTCACCTGTAACTTAGGGTGACTTATGAATGAGTGAGTTCCGAAATATCATGTCCTCAACAGCCCTATTCAGATTTTGTAAACTCAGGTGGTGATTCCTTTAGGGCAGGCTTGTCCAACCCATGGCCCGAGGGCCACATGCGGCCCAGGTCAGCTCGTAATGCGGCCCAGTGCAATTTTTTATTTTTAAAGAAATTCAAAAGTTTCAAGTTACACTGCCGGTGCTTGCGGCCGGGGCATGTCACAACAGTAGAGGGGGAGAGAGGGAAGGAAGGAAGGAGTGGGAGGGGAGGGGACAGGGGAGCTGTGTGACTGCATTGCACCATCCCCGTCAATAAGTGGACCCCCTCCCGGCCCCATAAAGCCACCGGAGTCGAAGCTGACAGCCTCTGCTGAGATTGCAGCTGCCAGTAAGTGCGCTTGGAGCGGGGCTGCGGAGGATGGCTAGGGCTGCCCCCCCCCATGCATCCCAAACCAAATGTATGTGTGGCCCAAACCAAATTTTCATCTTCTAAGGTGGCCCAGGGAAGGTGAAAGGTTGGACACCCCTGCTTTAGGGGCTCAATCCATCTCATTTTTGTCTTCCTCTTTTCCTGCTGCCTACAACTTTTCCTAGCATGATTGTCTTTTCCAGAGAATCCTGTCCTCTCACTATGTGCCCCAAGTAGAACAGCCTTAGTTTCAACGTCTTTGCATCCAGAGATAATGTGGGCTTGCTTTGTTCTAGGACCAACTTGTTCATCTTTCTGGCAGTCTAGGGTATCCCCAAAGCTCTTCTCCAGCACCATATTTCAAATGATTCTTTTCCCTTTCAGCTTTCTTCACTATCCAGCATTCACACTTGACCTTATGGGTGTTTGGTGAATTTAATTTCCAATGTATTTTCATTGAAAAAAAAAGTAGCTGGAAGAAAAGGAGGATTGCACATATGGAGCACAAGCTTGGTATGAGGGTAGGGAAGGTTAACTGTCCCTGTGCTGCTTTCCCATTGAAAACTGCTCCTTTCAAATTATTATTTGGCCTGGCTGGCTAAAAAAAACTTTACAATTAACTGTATTGTGATTCATATCACTGCACTGAAGTGCTAAATCCAATTAGCATTCCTGAGTAGACCCACTGAATCAATGGAATATACTGTATTTTTTTCCATGTATAAGACACTAGTTTTTCCTAAAATCATTACACTAAAAGTTGAGAGGTGTTTTTTACACAGAAGTAAGCTGAGGAAAGAACAAAATGGCACATACCTTGCCTCTGTAAACAGGTTTCCTTCAATCATGAGGCTTAGCTTCCTCCAGTCACAAGCCTTATGGAACTGACATCAGCTGATGCTAAACAAACCAATTGGAACACACCTTGTTGGAGGTGGGGCCTGTAGGCTCAGATTCAACAGGGACTCCTAATGTCCAATGTTCTGAGCCCAGAGGCTGAATCCTCAAAGCTAAGTTTTCTTAATTTTGGGGTTAGAAAAGGGGGGGGGAGTGTCTTATAAATTGGGGTGTGTTATAAAGGGAAAAATAGGGTACATGCTCCAAAGTCCCATCAATTCAGTAGGTCTGCTCTAGGAAGATTAACAATTAGGTTTCACCCTTAACTAGTTTAAATGAAACGTATTTACTCAAATGCAGTTTGAACTAGCCAAACTGAAATGGAAGAAAAAAATGTTGCTAACCTCCAATCATCCTGAGTGCTTCTTACCATCTTCACTTTTCCCTGGAAGACATAATCTTCGTCCCACCTCTAACACCCAGATTGTCTAGACATATGCGTCTGAGAGCTCTCTCTGTGCAAATAAACCTGAGATATACAGCAAGGACACAGTTCCATGTGACTGGACTGCTCAATAAATCATATATTTGTGTGAAAATAAAGAGACAGGTTTTAATGTTTAATTTGTTTTTGTTTTAAAAACATGGGGGAAAAGAATTTTGGTTTATTTTATTTTATTTTATTTTATTTTATTTTAATTGTAGGTGTGTTTTAAAGAAAATCATCATAGGCATCCTTCAGTCTCGAGAGACTATGGTAACATGCTCTGAATTGAGGAGTGTCCCCTCCAGAGCATGAAGCCTGGGTAAAGTAATATGGAGGATAGGCTGTTACTCAAGCAGCAAATCCCCCCTCTCCATGTTACTGAAATGGTCCTATGGAAAGGCAAGAGCCAATACAACTGGTTCCAGCAATGTCGCAGGAGTTGGCAGAACGAAACGAACTGCCTTCGGGACTCCAGCTCTGGATTTTCCCTCTAGGTTAACTCTTGAAGCCTTTTCCACGAGTGGATATAGCCACAAGGCAGCGGAGGTTTGAAATCTGAGTTTTCCTTCTCCTAGATGGGTTGCATCTAGGAGAAAGAAAATATACTGTGGAATATTAACACTTGAATAGAATAATACCCACAATTTTTAAAATAAGATATTCCAACTATTGTTATAGAGTCTGACCATCAGATAAATAAGTCCATGGAAAATTACATTTTTTTAAAATGTTAAAGCAGTACTATTAGTTTTTTCTGTGTTTCCATGAGAATTTCCCCAAGAAAATGGGAACTGAGATGGAAGAAGAAACACAGACAAATTAAAATAAAAAGTACGTTCTTTTGTGTTGCAGCCCATGCTGCAGACTTCAGCAAGATGGTAGGATAGGTGGGAAATCACACGGCAATCTATCTTCCACCAAGCTTGGAGGCCATATCATATAAACAGTGTTGCTGGTCTATTTCAGTTGGATCCATTATGATCAGTGGGACTTATATTAGTCATGACTGCCCTAAACCTCAGTGATTCACAGAAATCTACTCCATCTATGACTAAAACTCTGGATCCAGATCCTTGCTGTGGTGGTATATAAGCCTAATTAATAGAGTACTGTATTGCTAATGGAAAATGATCTGTGGATCAGTTTTGTTATCTCGGTTCTGTCAAGTGAGTTTATGGAGAGTACTGCAATATGTTCTGTGGAAAGGGAGTGAAAATACTTCCGTCCAACTGCTGTAAAAGTCTCATCAATTTGTGAAAGGAGAAAGTATCTGACATTCCTGTGGCTCTTGAAAGATAGTAAAGGATGTAGCGAAGAAAATGTACACTATGTACTAAGACAAAGGCATTGCAGGAGCAAGTTTTCCCCAACAAGATGACTAAGGGCTGGTTATGGGACATTGTTTGCATGTTTTTCACACTCTTTCACAAGAGGTTGTATAACTGCATGGTGCAAGAAAGACTGCCCATTCCTTGAACTGGCAGCACACCTCAGAAAGTCACATACTTCAGGAGTGAGGATGAAATTTCTGTTGCTTCCATGTGCAAACTGTGGCCAAAGACTGAAGTCCTGCCTTGATTTCTGAATATAATGTAGCATCCACCCTACATATACTGCCTTGATGACAAGAATTAGAATAAGCACATACCTCTGTATTGTCACGAGATCGTCAATGCAGTCCTGATGCTAAGTCATGCATGTAACTAATTCACCATGTAATCAAGTGAAATATTGGCTAAAATCCTCTTACATCATCATCATCAGAAGAAGAAGAAGTATAATAAGAACAACAACAAATTATTATTGTTGTTTTTGTTGTTGTTGTTGTTGTTGTTGTTATGATTTTGATTTATATACTGACCATCTGGCAGTCAGGGCCACTCTGGGCAGTTTACAACAAATAAACAAACAACAGAATAACAAAATAATACATATACAAAATAATAATAATACAATTGGGGCATAAATCAAATATCAAAAAGTGCATTAAAAACAAATACAATACAATAAATTACAATTTAAAGTATAAAATATAAAAGACAAGAAGCATAGTGGTGTGATGGATGATATTTTAGCAAACACTGTTTTATCATATAGTTCAGAGGTCCGCAACCCCTGGTCTGTGGCCCAGTGCTGGTCCGTGGCCTGAGCATAAATGGGTCGTGGAGAAAGACTTCCCGCTCCCCGTGCACACAATCATCCCCACACAGCTGATTTGTGCATGCTGTGCACGCCTGTGTGAGCGCCGTGCCATCATTTGTGCATGCGCACGAGTGAGTGAGCATGCATAATCGCCGCACCACTGTTTGTGCACGCACACATGCTCATTCGCACTCCACCATTCACACATGCCCACGATCTTGGGGGGGGTGCCCCGCCTTCTCCAGCCGGTCCGCGGGGTGAAAAAGGTTGGGGACCCCTAATATAGTTGTTCAGGGGAAGCCTGATTAAATAGCCAGTTTTTTAAAACAGTTTCCTAAATGTGCCCAGTGAAGGGGCCAGATGGACTTTGGGTGGAAGAGCGTTCCATAGTTGTGGAGCTACCGCCGAGAAGGCCATATTTCTAGTGGTTGTTTTTTGAGCTTCTCTCGGGGTCAGAACTCTCAGCTGTCCTGGCTGAGATGATATTAGAGGGTGGGCAGATCTAACTGGAAGGAGGCACTCGGCCAGATATCATGGTCCCAAACCATTTAAAGCCTTATAAGTCAGTACCATTACCTTGAAACTGATATGGAAGCAAACAGGAAGCCAGTGCAAGGCAGCCAGGGAGAGGGAGATGTGTTGATATTTCCTTCTCCCACTCAATAATCTGGCCACCGCGTTCGCAACCCATTGCAATCTCCTTAGCAGTCCCAAGGGCAGCCCCACGTAGAGGACATTGCACTAGTCTAATCCTGAGACTACCAGAGCATGAACCATCATGATGATGGACCTGGTGTCAAGGTAGGGGCACAGCTGGGTGACCCACTTTAAGTGGAAATAACCAGAACGGACCACAGATGCTACCTGTGATGCCATTGACAGCACTGGGTCCAGAAGTACACCCAAGCCATACACCTCATCCTTCGTGGAAAGAGTGACACCCCCCCCAAAAAAAAAGACAGGGAGGCACCCAGACCACAGACACTAAGGGCCCCCACCCGCAGGATTTCTGTCTTGTCTAGATTCGGTCACAGTCTGTTTTCCCTCATCCATCCCAGCACCGCATCCAGGCAGCGCTCAAGGGATGGGACCGCATCCACTCCAGAAGGGTGGAAGGAGAGATAGAGCTGAGTGTCAACCTCATATTGGTGACACAGAGCTCCAAAACTCCTGAAGACTTCCCCAGTAGTCTCATATAGATATTAAATAGCATTGGGGAGATGATTAACCTGTTCAGGACCTCACAATTGAGAGTCCATGAAGCTGACAGCATCTCCCCAAGCTGAATTCTCTGGGGATGGTCCTCCAGGAAGGATCAGAGCCAGGCCAACGCTTGACCACCGATCCCCAATCCCAAGAGCCTCCCCAGGAGGATACCATGGTCGATGGCATCAAAGGCTGCTGAGAGATTGAGAAGGACCAACAAGGACGTTTTGCCCTCGTCAGCTTCCCTCAGGAGGTCATCTTGCAGGGCGACCAATGCTGTCTCTGTGCCATGGCATGGTCTGAACCCAGACTGGAACAGATCAAGGGCACTGGTCTCCTCTAGGAGAGCCTGAAGCTAATCGGCCAGCACTCTCTCCACCAGCTTGCCAATAAAGGGAATGTTGGTGACTGGATGGTAGTTGTTAATATCATCAGCTGCCAAGCTTTTTCTGGATGGGCTTAATGAGTGTTTCCTTGAGGGGAACCCTACCCTCAAGGAGAGACCCATTAATAATAGCCTCCGCCCACTCAGTTGTTAACGGTGTGGCCACTTTCAGAAGCCAGGCCGGGCAAGGATCTAGTGAGGAGCTGCAGTGATCAAGGGTCCTGTCAACCTCAGCTGACATCACAGGCTGAAATTGTGTTAAAATTTCTGGGCACGGTAATGCCCTGGACATCTCGGCTTGATCCACTGATAAAGAAGAGATTTTTCTGCAGAGGAAGCAGAGGAAGGGAAAGCAGAAGGTGAGTGGTGTCTGGGAGGACATTTTATTTGGTGTGGGGTTTTTTTTCTAGGCTTGTGGATTTTTATGCTTGCAAGGGTGTGCTTGCTCTGACCTTTGTTCTCCCTGACTGCATGGTCTGAGGGGGCAGGGTTTTTATTTTTTAGACTCTTAACTTGGTAAATAGGAAAAAAAAATAGGAGTGCATAGACCTGGGGGAGAACGGAAGTTTTAGGGGGAGGATCAGATTTTCTTTCTTGTTAATTCACTGACCAATCAGTCGAGATGGAGAGCGCAGGATCTGTTGCACTTGTAACACGTGTAGCATGTTTGTTTTCTTGCCAAATGAGGTGCCTGGGTACAAATGCTCTAAGTCTAAGTTGGTGGTCCTCTTGGAAGACAAGGTCTGGCAGCTGGAGGACTGTGTTTCTAATCTTCACACTATTCCAGTTCTCCCAGTCACTTGTCACAATACTCCCTCCTCCAAGAGAGAAAAATCAGTTGAGGGTCAGGATCAAGCTGCAGATAGCACCTTGAAAGATGCACCTTGTTCATAACAAGTAAAGCATGCTGTCAACAAAGATATGCTGCCAACAGCACCTTTTTCTCTGGATATTGAGCTACAATCCCTATAATTCCTGTGGGAAAAAGGATACTGGTGGCATCCTTCACCACTAAGAGACCTTCCCTTAGGGCAGAGGTTGATGTGGCAGGCAATGGAGATACCTGGCCTCTGCGAAAATTGTTGAAGGTTTTCTAGGGTATGGAGCACTTGGTTGATGTAACCAACTGGATTTTGAGGGTGAGCAGCTGGACTGTTGTGAGCAGTTGTAGTGAGCTAAAATGAAAGATCTTCTGCAATGAATTCCGCCTCCCCAAAATGACATAATATGCCTCTTATGGAGCCATTTTGGTTCCATCGTGGCAGAACTCATTTATTGAAGAGTTCACCATCATTCAGTAAGAGCACAATTCTACTTCACCCATGTTCAAAATTATGCCCTCACAAGGCTTTAAATGGAATTATATCCATTCATGGGTAATTTAAGTTTTTCAGTAGTTCTTAGTCACGACAATGGCTATGCAGAACCTTAAGGTTCAGAGGCAGTATCCATATAATTGAATACCAGCTCATGTAGAGCAGCCGTTAAGAGGAGGCTTCTGTCGCCTCATGTATAGACCTCCTTTGGTCATTGACCCTAGCAAACGTCAGATTTTGGTTGTATCCTTTCCTCAGCGTTTAACCTCTGCTGATGTTTGGATTCCTCAGACTTTGCTGGGATTCTTCTAATTTCCTCTCCCTTTTGTCTTCTGTTCCACCTCTTCCTGTCTGCTGGACTTCCAAATGGTTTATTTGAGAATGGAGAACTGCTCTTAAACATTTTCCAGTTGGAAGCCTCTAAACCAATTATTTTATGGATTAGAATTCCACCTTCTTACAAAGATCTAACAACCAAAGAGCAAGACACACCCATAGAATGCTCCCAATTCAGCCAATCAGAATTAAGGACCTTTTGATATCTTGGATCAGTACAGAAGGCAGAAACCTCTTATATAATCAATTACATGAGATACAAAATGGAAACTTTAATGGCTTTTTTGGCAGCCTGCCCACCACCATTTAAACACTGTAGCCCTCCTTAGGCCAAATCTTAGTAAAGGATACTATTCTTTCTTATTTTACAATAAACGCTTTATCTCTCAGTTCTTGTTTCAACACAAAACACATTTAACTTTCACCTGAGGTAAAAATATTTTCTTCATATGGTATTTACCAAGTTGTAACTAAAGTAGCACTGCCCCTCAGGTCCTGTTCCATCCCAGCTGATACTCTGTACCTTTCTTTGTTTACGACATCAAGTTTCCTAGTTATAAGTTTGCCCTGAGCATGGGAAACAGCTGATGGATACAGATGACATCCTGAACAATGCGAGGCTCAAAAACAAAATGGAAATATTTTTTTTCTCCAGACGGAGATCCTCCATTGATTCTTCTTTCCACACGGTTGTCAGTGATGTCACCCAAAAATATGTTGCCATGTTGATTCCTACTTCATTCGTTTATCACATTCAATTATTTCTTCCCAGAAGATAGGGACTCCCTGAGGCTTTTAGTTGATGAGGCTGTAAACAACAAGAGAGGCTGAAGGTAGAGGGTGAAATGCTTCTAGGTCAGCCGCTGGATCTATGCTACAGATTTCAGCTTCACACCTTGATATGGAAGCCCCATATTCTTCACTCAGTACCCCAGTGGCAAAACACTGTCTCAAATTGAAAGCACGCTTGTTCAAGCTGGGTATCAAGTAGGAGCTCTCAGTATGTTTTCAGGTAGGGGTTAAACAAGAGAGAAAGAGAGAGGGAAATTTAAAATTGATATTTTTGGACATGCAAATTGTTTTAATTTAGTTTTGTTCTTTTAATACTGGAGAAATATACTGTGTTGCTTAATAAAACAAGATGAAGTGCATTTAGTGGGTGAAGTCATGTGGACTCCACATTATTTGGTGCAAATAGTTATAAGCATGACCTTTGCAAGGCGGAGAATTTGGCCTTGTAATCCCTTACAGAAATTGAAAACACTACTTTTTAGGGGTTCAATCCTTGTCCTGGGATATCCTAGCAACATCATATACTTAAATGTGTTTTCTGGGCCATTTGGGGGAAGGGCAATCATAGTTCCATTGGAATGTCAGCAGCTGCTAGCCAAGCAGACTTCGAATACTGTATACAGTCAGTTTTAGTATTTTTTCCTATTCTGTTCATCTGGTATATCTTAGATGTTCATGAAAATTCATTCTTCCCTTTCTGCTTAAATGCTTCATAATATTAATGAAAGTCATCATGGAAAGGCAGGGTACACATGTTTAAGTGTAGGTTAGACGAGAGGTCATGCCAATTCCAAAACTCTCCTGAAAACCCAATAGAAAGAAAGGCTTCAGCCATTTTATGGGAGTGGCGCATACATGATCTACAAGTCCATCATTGTAAAGGGAAATAACAAGCAAATGACAATTTAAACCACAAAATGACATGAGGTCGATTTTTTAAAAAGAAGAAGCAAAACAGAATATTCAGCCTTGTTCTTTTTCAGAAACATCAGTCTAGCTCAAATATTTTTAGCTTTCGTGGTCTTCTGACCACTAATAGAAACCTTCTGTATTTTGGGATGGGCTAACATTCTTGATAAATGACATCACTGCAGTGTGTTCTAGCAGTTTATGCCGTTCTTGAGAACATTCTCAGTTTTTCTGCTTCTCACTTTCCTAACCCGGAATTTCATCTGTAATACATTTTTGTTACAAATACCACACACTGTTGTATATGTTTATGACTAAAACTTGGAAATGTTTTCAGCAAGTTTGGCATGGAGGCTCTGCATTCCACAGATGTTAAATTATGTTGGAGAAAGTCACTTCGAAAACTAGGTCAACAAATTCCAGTGACATTCATTTGGCACCTCATCCCTAAACATTCTTATTCTGACTTATCTTTCTATTGACCTTCATCTCCATTGTTTAGATTATGGTCTGAGTGAAACCTATGTAGCATCTGAAAAACCTATCTAATCAGGAACTTGCTCAGGTTTATTTGTGTAATCTGTCTGCTACATGAGTATAGGCGAGGCTGGGACAAGACATATTGGTGGCTGAAACAAAGGAAAATGGCACATACACACACATATACACCCCCTCCCCATTTCATACACAGAAGCCAACTGGTCTGTCAATTAAATCTTACTTCAAGCATTGGCAATGGAATGGATCTTCCACTCTGCCCAGGAGCAACAGGCTCCCTTATTGCGCAAGTTGTCTGGGCACACACGGATCTGACCTTTAGCACTTCTCTTCCCCACTCAGCATCTGCCAGCTAAGGCAACCATCTTAATTAATGATTGTGTGCCATTAAGTTGATTCTGACTTAGGGTGACCCATTACAGGACTTTCTAGTTGGAAAATACACAAAAGTGGTTTATCATTCCCTTCTTCTGGGGGCATCCTGGGACTGTGCAGCTTGCCCAAGAACACATAGGCTATCTCTTCTCCCAGGAGATACAGAGGGTGATCAAACTCTGAACCTCTGGCTCTTCAGACAGATACCTAATCACTCAGCTATACATTCAGCTATAATAACTGCATGCTATCAAGTAAATTCTTATGGTGACTCCAGGTTTTTTAGGTAGAAAACCTAGGTAAACAGAAGTGTTTACCATTCCCTTCTTTTGGGGGGCACCCTGGGATTGTGCAGCTTGCCCAAGGCCCCACAGGCTGCCTCTTCTTGCAGGAGGCACAGTGGGTTACCAGACTCCCATTCTCAGGATCCATGGCCAGATACATCTAATATAATGGGCAGAATCAGTTTTAATTGCAGGATTTCTAAACATTATGTATGATAACTGTTACTGATGTATTTGTATGTAAAACTGGCATAATATTTAGGAATGTCATTTCTAATTTTACAAGGTGAATCTTTTATTGAAAATATTGAAGCGTAACTGGCAATGAAAGAAAATAATTGCATCTTATGAGCGTCTATTGGAATTACCTTTTTATTCCTTCATAATAACTGTAGGAATGGTATCAACACATGAGACAGATATTTTTTTAAAAAAATAAAAATAAATAATAACTAGAGATGGAGTATTCGTATATGAATATGAATATCCCCACACAGGTGGACTTAACTCACACATTAGGCTCATGCTTCCAATTGCACCTGGAGTGCCACTCTCTTCCCACTTGACTAGCCACTCCAGGCAGGGGGAGGGAGGACAAGTCTTCCTGCACAGCTGCCAAGTGGCCAGCTGAGCGGGAGGAGCATTTAGAAGAATAAGCAGGGTCGCCTCCTGCACTGGACGTGTGAGTGGACGGTCCAGTCCCAGGGACCGGACCCTCATTAAGTCCAGCTCTGTGGGGATGTTTGTATTCATATACGAATACCCCCATCTTTAATAATAAGATTTGTACTTTTGGAAGGGAAATCACAAGGGATGTGAAACATGCAGATTCCTCCACACAAGACAGAGTTCTTAAAAATTACTTCTAGAATATCACTGGTGACAAGTTAATGGCACAACAGCTGGGATGCCCACTTCCACTCTGAGTACAGAGGAAGTGGGAAAACGTTGAGGTTCCCTGATCACTAACAAAACCAGTCTCATGCTATTTCCATTCAGGCATTCTGTGTGGGCATGTGGAAGAGTAGCTAGGATGGGGCTCAGAAGTCCAGCCATGGTGTAAGGTTGACATTACAATTGAACCATCACACTCCACTAAAGAAACAATGGTGGTTGGAGATGCACTCTGTCGGGAATGAGTTTTCTTTGCATCTGAAGTAGATTGATTGGATAAAAAGTTGATGTGGGAGAGCAATGGTAAAATGCAAGGCAACACAGATCAGCAGGAGAGTAGAAGTCACAAAACTGACTCACATGTTCTTCAGATTGGCTCCTCCTGAAAAGACAACATACAGTACTTGGATGATGTTTCTCTTGCTAGCTGGAAAGAGTGGAAAAAAAAACCAACCTTCCACCCATCTCTCAACCTCCCTGACCCTGACTCATTTTTGAGTCAGACTTCTTCTTTCCTATACCCTCTTCTCCAAAAAAGTCATATGATGGAAGGCTCCAACAGGCCAAAGAAATGTAATCAATCGTGCAATTAATGGGACAAGTTAGTAATGGCAGACTCCAATCCCTTTAATTTCAGTAGGATAACATAACATTTTCTATTCTGAGAACCAGAAGCATACCTAGGTCTTATTTATTTATGAAAGAAGTATACGAGGCTGTTATTTCACAGCTATTAGCTTATGATGGGAGAAGGAACACAGAGCTTTTCAAATGTTGTGGGACTGCACTTGTCAGTCCTCAATCCTGGTGTGCTTTCTAAGGCTTATTGGCAGGGCAGCCCATTAACCAAATCTGGAAGTCCACTCATTCCTGAACACTGTTACAAGATAATAAGGTCCTAATCTAATAATTTTTCAGCACATTGCACATTGCTTTGTAAAATTATGAATCTCATTCACAGTGACAAAAAGCCATTCTTCTTTTTAAAAAATAATATAACATTGAGAAGATCCATTGCAAAGTAGCAAAAGAGAGGTGAGTCAGAAAAGAATTATTTTTAGCTGCCCTGAGTGGAGAGTAAAGGATCCTTCTTTGGAATTACAGATTTGTCACAATGGCCACTCTGAATTACATTAACACTTCAGAAGACTGTTACAATTCATCCACTAACAATGGGCCCTGTACCAACTCCTAGGGCTGCTCCTAAGTTCACCATTCAGAAAGCCCTCACGTAGATGCCCTGTTATATCGACTAATCCCTCCATAAGGTGGCCGCATATGCACTCTGCTTTGTAACATCAGCATAGATGAAAAATGTGTTAGCTATGGTCGCAATATTCACAGTGGTGGCTACAAGTGCCACATCTAATGGAGGCCCCAGCAATATATCTGCCTGGGCATCTCACATCCACTGGCATAGAAACCTCTGTAAGATACACATGTGGATGCTGGTAACTTAATGAACCAGGGCCGGACTGGCCATCTGGCAATTCTGGCAAATGCCAGAAGGGCCGATGGTCAGAAGGGCCGGTTCTTGCCTCAGCGCAGGGCCAGGCTGAGCCCCCCTCCCCAAAAGAGAGCGAGCGAGCGAGCGAGCGAAAGGGAGCCTTCCCTCCCCACCCCCTTGCCTTGCCTTGCCTCCTCCTTCCTCCTCCTCCAGCCCCTCCAGATGGGGCGTCCCCCCCCAACCTCCCCACCCGGCCCAAGAACGCACCCGCACCCGAGGGGGGGGGGCAACGGCGAGGCCCGGCTCCTAGCGCGGCGGCGAAGGCGGGCTCCGGGCGGCGGAGGCGGCGGCCATGGGGACGCAGCCACTCCGCCTCCCTCCCGCGCCCGCGGAGCCGGCAGCGGCGGCTGTGCGCTTTATTCGAGGCTAGCGCGGGCAGCCGAGATGCCGCAGCTTCCCAGCCCTGCCTGCCCGCCGGCTGCTCTCGGGCCGCGGCTGGTGCTGGTGGCCGGCCGGAGGGTCTGGCCTTCGCATCCCCCGCCCCGCTCGCTCGCTCGCTTCCTCGCCCTGGCGCGCCGGGGCTGGGGAGGGCCGGAGGGCGGAGCGGGAGCGGCGGCAGGAGGAGGAGGAGGCAGCCTCGCCTCTGATCCTCCCCCACTGCCCGCCCACCCCGGCCCGGCCTGGCCCGCTGCCCGGGCGCCCAGGTGGCCGAGAGCGCACGGTGCCCGGGCGCGTCGCCTTCGCCGGGCGCCCTTGGCCTCTCCAAAGGGAAGCGCGCCGCTGGGGGACGGGAGAGGGAGCAGGCGCCTCGGCCGGCCTTCCCCGGGCGGGCGGGCGAGGAGGGAAAGCCGGGGGGCCCCCGGAGAGGGGAGGAGGAGGAGGAAGGGGGCGAGGACGGGGAAAAGAGCGGAGGAGGGGGACTGGAAGAGGTGAGCAGGGCCGATCGGAAACTGGAAGCCGAGAAAGCCTCCCCTCCCGGGCAGGGGTGGCCATGCTGCCTCCCAGGAGAGCCCCTCTGACGAGGCTGGGCTGAAGTTTCGTCGGCAAGCCCAGCCTCGACCGGAGGGATCCTGACCTGGTCCCGGGAAGATCAACTTTCCTGGCCAGTTTTTTTTTTTTTAAGTGAAAATTTCCTCATCAGAGCTGGGCTACGCTGTCTTTGTTTCACCGTCCCCTGAGAATGTCACAACCCCGCTTTAGATACGAGTTGCCTTCTTATCCTGCTCCTTAGCATGCGCTGCGGCAGAAAAGATACACTCCTCTTGCACAGGGAGGTTCTGTTTATTCGTTTCGTTCATATCCTCGGCTCCCTCCCAAGTTTTATCCTCCTCCCTACAGCCCTGTGAGGTAGGCCAGGCTGATGGCGAGAGCACCTCGCTCAAAATCCCCCTGGTGCATTTCAGGGGTCCATAGGGCCAATCCTGGCCCAAAGCCAGGTGGGCCTGTGTCCCCACAGCCGGTGGGCCTGTGTGCTCTAAATGCCAGGGCCGATTTTTGGTCCCAGTCCGGCCCTGTAATGAACCAATTCATGATTGGTTCCTTCCTCTCATATATCTCATACTGGAGATTACAAAAGAGAAAGCTACCATCTTTTTATGAGGCCCATTTTATACTAAGAATATTGAAGGAGGTGATTGTAATCCATGAAAGTGCACACTGAACTAAATGTGTTAGTTGTAAAGATACCACAATACTTCTGTTTTTTTTTTAATGGTCTTGTTGCTTCTGTGGGAAGATACTCTGTTTTTCAGGTCCTCTTCTCTCTGAAGCTTTAAGCTGGTTGTCTAACAACAGTGGGCTTCTAGCTCCCTATCCTGTAAAATGGTAGATAATCGATAAGCCACACTGCATTGTTAAAAATCAAATTTAAAATGCGTCTTTTTCTAGTAAAACAACATATTTTCTAGAGAGAAAGGTCAAAACATTTAAAAATTATATGAAGTATACCTTCATATTTCAGCATGTTTATTTGTTTATACATAGGTAGATCAGATTGGGAGTGTGTGTCACATTTTACAAATACCAAGTTATTTATCATTACTTCTATGTCTTACAAGACTTAACTTAGTATAATTATATATACAATGTAAGGAGGGATAAGTTCTCTCTTTTTGCAGTGTACCTCAACTGCGGCTTAAAAATCTTTTGGGGGGTGATGCTGTTGGCCACACATCTCAGGTACATCCCATGGATCACAGGTCAGTAGTTTGAAACATTCTGACTTTTTTAAAAAGCTAACAACAAAAGTAAATAGCTACTTCTCTAAAAATTGCAATTACAGTATAACAGCAAGAAATTATTGTTTCATTCTTTAACTATCATGGAACCTTTTTTAGTATAGCATGCCAAGCTGTGGTATGTTTGTCTGGAAATCTGTAATTGTACTAGAAACTGTAAGTACAAAACTATGATCATTTCTTCTCATAATACTGTTTTGTTATTGTATACTCATATCTTCCTCTATCTGGTACATTAGCTAACTAATTAGAACATTATGTTTTGGAAAGCAGTCACACCTTCCACCAGGTTTGTTTCATAACAAGTAGAGTTTTCTCTGCTTGGGACTTTTCTTTGCTTTATGCTGGTAATGCAGTTGTGATATTCTGATGATTCATTCTAAGTCCAGAGAGTCTGCGTTACTGGTTGGAACATAGTTTTTTCATCTCTTAAGCTGCTGTCTTTTTCTGTCTTACCCGTCATTTCTGGACAAGAATGATTCATGTTCTTCTTTTATTTACAGTTTCGGAATCTTCTTGGGACTTTCGTAAATGTTCATTTCTTCCTCCTTTTCACTGACACACACAAATCAACACAGAGGGAAGGAAAGCATTTGCCCTGCTGTGAGATAAAATGAGAAGGACAACAGTAAAAAACCAGACTGAGCAGTTCAGAATCACCAGCTACAATCTCTTGAGCACCATTGCAAACTTTTTCACAAATGAAGCTCTACCTACCTTTGAATCACTTTTTCATTCTCTATGTGAAAATTTCACTCTGTTGTTCTTGTGGAAGAAAAAAGCAAAAGAGAAGTATTTGTAGTTAAGAGTGAGCATTATTTTGCCAAAGCATTCATTTTAACTGCCCAGAGTAGACACGTTCTAGAGGGGCAGTATATAAATAAATAAATAAATAAATAAATAAATAAATAAATAAATAAATAAATAGATAGATAGATAGATAGATAGATAGATAGATAGATAGATAGATAGATAGATAGATAGATAGATAGATAGATAGATAGATAGACAGACAGACAGACAGACAGACAGACAGACAGACAGACAGACAGACAGACAGACAGATAGATAGATAGATAGATAGATAGATAGATAGATAAATAAATAAATAAATAAATAAATAAATAAATAAATAAATAAATAAATAAATAAATAAATAAATAAATAAATATCATCTTATTTCATTTATATCTCATCTTTCCACAGAACAAACTGGGTAGTAAAATAAACATATTTTTAAGTAAAATAACAACAAAACCAACCTGATTTTGTAGATTACACTGTTTCAGGTGGAAGTCACACTAACTCTCACATACATAAATGTCCAGATACCAGCAATCAAGTTTTTTTTTTAAGTTTCCTATGAGAAAAGTACATTTTCCAGCATCCCGAGCTGGGACTTCTAGAGCAGTAATGTGTAAAAGACCAGGTATCTAGAATAAAAATTTCCAGAGGATTAGGCATACTAGTCTGCTGCAGCAAAGACAAAGGACAGTCCTGTTGTGACAGCATATAGATCAAAAACAAAAAACAAAGAAACCCCCACAAACTTAGTTATAGCCCATTTTATCAAGTGGATGAAGAATTACCCTGCATTTTTTACACACTATAGAAGTCATTAAAAACTTACTCAATTACTTTTTTAAAAAAAACTAGCAGAAATGCTACAAGCCTCTGACCTGTGTGGTACAGAGAATATGTGGGTAGTGATGTCACACACCCCATCGTTATAAAAGTATCCAATTACACTGCAGCTGAAATGTTACCTTACAACGGCAATATCATTTACTTATGCCTTACTTCTTACATAAAGGAATTATAAATAAATAATTATTTTAAACTAGTTACTTCTGAGGTGTAATAAAATTCAGGAAGGTTTTGCTCATAGACATAATGTTCATAACAGAGATCACCGAGAGTTACCTTAAGAACAAATTGTTGCCTTCCCTGTGTTTCTAATGATTAACATTAACTACAGGTTGGGAGCAAAGTCCAAGCCATTTAAAACTTTGTTTATGTTTAACTTAACCATTCAACAGAGCAAAAGGCCAATGCTTTTTCTAGCCTGTGAGCTGGAGTTCAGGTGTGTATTTACAGCATGAGGTGGGACACAATTACAAAGTGAAATGTAATGTTTTCCTGAGTACAGTATCTGTGTTAGGATACAATCACGAATAGGCCACAATGCTTGCCTGCAGCAGAATCATATCCCAACAAACTGAGACTGTGTTGAATTCAAACTCCTCTCATCCTAGGAATGTTAGAAATGATTTTTGAATATCCTGACCTGAGCTAACTTTGTGCCCGCATAGTACCTGTGAGCTGGGGCTGAGAGGGGTATGGATCTGGCATCACTCCCTGGCTCTTTCCTCCTTTCTCTTCTGCTGGCTGATAGCCGCTGTAGTAGCAGATCCAGTAGCACAAGAAGGCTGTGATGGCTCAAGAGCACTGGTTCTGTCACAAGAGGCTTCTGTCTATTCCAAATCCATTATAGCCAACGTATTTTTTGAGTTCTGGTTGCATTGCCTGTTTATTCTATAAAAGACAAAAAGTACTGTAGCATCTTTTTTTCTTTTTACTTCATAGCTTTCTTGAACAAGGGTCCACATCACAGGAATGAAACATTATCCTCAGTTGTAGAGGGAGGGAGAAAGAGAGAGAGAGAGAAGTGAAGAATGGAGTCAAATGTTGTGTAACGTCTAAAGCAGTGGTTTCCAGCCTTGAGTAACTCAGGTGTTCTTGGACTGGAACTCCTAGAAACCCTGGTCGCCTGAGTTACCCAAGGTTGGGAACCACTGGCCTAAAGAATTGTCTATAATAAAATTAATAAATAATAACCCAATGCATGTTTAAATATATTCAATATGTATTCAATATGTATTCTGTGACTATTCACAAAATGAATATTTGGCACTAATATGAAAGATGCCATTATAAAAGCATTAGATTGCATGATGGTATTAGATCTTCTCAACCTGTTGACAACCAGTTCTGGACACCACACTTTAAGAAGGATGCCACAAATTGGAGCAAGTTCAGAGGACGGCAAAAAGGATGATCAGGGGGCTGGAAATCAAGCCCTATCAGGAAAGAGTGAAAGAACTGGGCATGTTTAGCCTTGAGAAAAGAAGATGGAGGAGAGATATGACAGCAGTTTTCAAATACTTGAAAGGAAGTCATACAGAAGAGAGGCAGGATCTCTTCTCCATCATCCTACAGTGCAGGACACATAACAATGGGCTCAAGCTACAGGGAGTTAGATTTAGGCTGAATATCACTGAAAAACTTCTTAACTGCAGATCACTACAACAATAGAAACAAGTACAGTGGTGCCTCGACTTACAAATGTTCCAACATACAACCATTTTGAGTTACAGCCAGTAAAAGGCAGGGGGAAAAGGCAGGGAATTCAAATTGCTAACTGTTGGTGGCAAAGAGGTTGCTTCTTTGTAGCTCTTTCGCCCCAACAGTTAGAGAGTGTGCAATCGGAGAAGACTTTCGATTGCCTGGTAAGGTGAAGTGCTGCGTTCTGCTTTTTAAAAACTGTTCTGGGTGGGTTTTGCAGCGTGGTTTGGGGCTGGAGGGGTTATGTTTCTGTGCTCTGATGGGTCTTGCAGTCTTTGTTTGTTTTTTGGTTTTGTTTTTCCCCTCATTTCTGATGGGTCTTGTGGAGTTTGTTTGCTTTTTGGGGTTTCCCTCCCCATTTCCGATGGGTCTTGCAGGGTTTGTTTGCTTTCTGCTTTGCTTTTTTTTTTTGCACTTCCGATGGGCATTGTGTGGTTTGTTTGCTTGCTTTCTGCTTTGCTTTTTCCCCATTTCTGATGGGTCTTGCAGTTTGCTTGCTTTCTGCTTTGCTTTTTTTGCACTTTCGATGGGTCTTGTGTGGTTTGCTTGCTTTCTGCTTTGCTTTTTCCCCATTTCTGATGGGTCTTGCACAGTTTGCTTGCTTTCTGCTTTGCTTTTTTTGCATTTCTGATGGGTCTTGCACGGTTTGTTTCCTTTCTGCTTTGCTTTTCCCCCCATTTCCAATGGGTCTTGCACAGTTTGCTTGCTTTCTGCTTTGCTTTTTTTGCATTTCCAATGGGTCTTTTCTTTTCTTTTTTCCCCCTTCGGCCAGAATGGATTAATCGCATTTCTGATCGGTCTTGCAGTGTTTTGTGTGTGTTTTTGGGTGATTTTCTTTTCTTTGGCTGGAATAGATTAATTGCATTTCAATGCATTCCTATGGGAAATGGTTGCTTCGACTTACGACCATTTCGAGTTATGACTGGCGTTCCGGAACCAATTAAGTTCATAAATCGAGGCACCACTTGGGAGGTAGTGTGTGCTCCAAGGCTGGAGGCATTGAAGAGAAAAGTAGACTTGGATTCCTGCATTGGGCAGAGGGTTGGACTCGGTGGCCTTATAGGCCCCTTCCAACTCAATTATTCTATGATATTTTGAGCCTGTATGGGGAATCACCTACCCTTGCCTTTGGATTGTGAAGGTAGTAGAATCTTTGCTTAAATATAATGGGACACAGGACCATGTAGAAAAGAGGAAAACCTAGCTATCATTTCACATCAGTAAAGAATAATGTCAAAATGCATGCCTCATGGGGAGTTATTACACTGTTCTAATACAGTACATAGAGAACCGTGCTATATGAGTCAGTCGGTCCATATACATTGTGATGTAGTTCTGAAGCGGACACAGTAGGACAAAGCACAACTTTCCACAGTCTCAGGGCTTTCAGATTCAGAACAACCAAGCATTGTTCCCTTTTTCTATGACTAATGCTATGTTTTCTCTGTCCTCTCATTATGAAACAAAATCACCACCTCACACAGTCACATGAGAAGGGCAAGTTCTTTTGCAAACATTGTAACATACTTGCCACAAAAGGAAAAAAAACTGAGTAAGCATCTCTGCATTTAGTGACACGTACCAGGTGTCTTTATAACAAAACGAAGCCATGGTTCTATAGGAATGCAGGGGCCATGTTCTATGAAATTGGATCAAGGCTGAGCAGGTGGGAGGCGCCCATGGCCTCTTCTGAGGATGTTTTCTCACAGAAGACAAAAAGAAGAAATGCAAAATTTAAACAGGCCAGATGTATATTTCAGATTTATCTTCTAAATTCGCTCACACAAAGCTTTCAGACATGATATGTGAAGACAGAGACAGAGATGTTTATATATGATTTCTAGATCTGGGAATAAAATTACCCTGAGGGACTTTAACTGTGCAGTCATCCTGCTTGAATGCAGACTTCGGAGTCATTTAGGGACCTGATAACCTAATATTCCACTTGTAAACTTGCCATGTTTTCCCTCTACCTCTTCTGTCTTTCCTATTATCATACAGAATTTATCCAGATGGGAAAGATGGAGCACCTGCCCAGCAACTTGGATTGGAAGGGTTAGGAGCTATCGGCCTGGCAGCATCCTCTGTTAAATGCTCTTACATCACCATGGTCATCAGTTTTAAAGCTCTTCAAAGCCAATCAATCATAAGTGGTATTTGTTATTATATTCCCTTCCTAGCAACTAGTTTTCTGAAGTCCAAGAACATGAAATTAGAAGTACTGTAGACTAAAAAAACTAAGACTGTACATAAAGAGACATCTTTCTATAACAGATCTTGAAACCAAATAAACATGAATGTACTCTGTGCTGGAGGTTCATTGTGTCTTAAGGTCAAACCAGGCTTATTTAAGGTTTCCCTACCAATGTGAAATGAAACAAGAGCTCTGTGGTGAGATTCCCCAGTGTATGTTCCTTGGGTAGAAGAGGCGGGGGGCTCGCAGGTGACAAGCTCATTTGGATCAAGGTCACAGTGTTCTAGGAGGGGTTTTCGCCTGTTGCCCCCACCCTGCTTTTCCAGTATAAGTTGTGCCTTTTCCCAAACTGCTACTAGCTACAAAGTATGGCTTTCTGTTTCCCTCACTCTCTTGCCAGCTCATCACAAAGTTAAGTATGGGTGTAGGTGTGACCCAAATCGAGTAAATGGTCAACCTCCCCCCTCCGTGACTGCGGTCCAAATCAGACTTGCAACTAATTTTAACCAAATAAAAGTATGCCAAGGAAGGCTGATCACAGACCTTCCATATTATCTTGAGTCTCGTTTTCCCTATGTAAGTTATCACTTGAATTTAAATAAAAGAGCTTGTTTCTTTTGATCCATTATCTTACAGAGAAGTAGGCATAAATACATCATGATGCCACCACTTCCTGATTGATGTGGCTCCATTTTCTTTCTCAGTGAAGCAGTATTATATTTAAATGAAAGAAGAGTCATCAACACACATAAAGGTTTTGTCTTGTTTTCTCAGCTGCCAGCTTTCCAGTACTTCTTGCTTCTTTACAACCTTTTACAGCACTCAGGTGAGTTAAACTGGAATAATCTGAGTAAAACTGGAATACTGTAGTCTATTTTAGTAAATATGATTACATTATTGGAAGCATGGATGATTCTAAATTAATTTGAGCTAAGTGCCAGGATTATTTTGTGTATGTAGTTTTCTGATTAAATAAACACCTGATCTTTTTGTTCGATTGGATGTTCTGCTTGGATTGGAAAGCTGCTTCAGGAAAGGTGACATGAAATACAAGAATAAATGCTCAATAGTTTAAAAAAGAGAAGGGCTTTATTCTTCCTCCTCCACTGAATTCAAACTCAAGCCCAAGTATTTTTTATTTACAGTCCCATGCAGTTGCAGCTAAAAATGAGTGTCATAACTTTAAAAGAGAGAGAGCGAGAGAAAGCATTCTAAGAGCTATCTTTTTCACTTCCGTGCCCTGAAGGGGAGTTTTCATAGAACGTATCAGGTTTTCACTGTTTAGGAACTCATGTACAAGAACTGCACCCACAGGACAGAAGTCACGTGCTTACACTACAGACTGACTCATACTTCTGCATGACGTACACACAACCCTCAATGCTACCTGCTTACAAGGAGCATCCCTCTACAGTATTTCTATTCAAATTACTTCCCTCCCACTAAAGCCCAACCTTAGTGCTCAGCACACTCTAATCTTGAGCAATGATACATGGCTATGGAGGAAATAATTATGCTGTCTAGCTAACAGGAGACAATGTATGACCACTTCACACTTCACTAAATAATGGATTGATTAAAAATTCTGATCTCAGGTAAGATAAGTTACCAACTCTAGGTCATCGGACAGCCTTTGCTTATTCTGTGGAATCTGAAATTAAAATATTATCACCCATTAGAGTGACACAAGGCATAGAACAGCTTCAAGGCTGAGACAGAAAGAGACACTAGGGATAGTCTGTCATGAGGACAAAGGGCAGGTTATTGTTGGAGAGCTGTGGCTGAAACAGTCTTTCTGCCTGAGAAATCTGGCTTCAACAAAATCCTTGTTTAAGACTGTGACTGCAGGGTCAAATCATGTAGGATTTTGTCTGCTTATAAAATTGGTGAAACTGGAGTATTTTTTTAACCGATCAAGTGACACAAAGGCTGATTTGAATTGGTCCAGCCCTTTTGGCTCCCAGTGCAACTTTTGCCTTCTGCCGCAGAACTCTGTCTGAATTCTGAGGCCTCAAAGGAAGATTTTGTCCTTCTTTGGGGTCCTGATCCAACTTCCCCATCAGCTCTGAAGTCTCACCTCACGTTCCTCCAGCTCACTTCCACCTTCACTCCCAGTCATTACATCCACTAAAAAAGGACACTGATCTTGTCAGTCACTTCTCTTACAGTACGTCTTTTCCTGTGACTGTATATTTTTACTGTGTATAGAGAAGGATGGATGGAGTTTAATCCTACCACCTACCTTTCTTTTCTACCTAAGGTTACTGATGGATGTTCAGAGGCCTCCCAAAAGGAAGGCTTGGCTTTGTGGAAGAGAACTAAAAGGGCATTCTCCCATTTCTCTCAGCAGTGTTTTGCTTTCTGCAGAGATTGGGGAGGTGGCTCTCAGGAGTATTTCCACCAAATTTGCTGTTGAAAATCCCATTCTGTCATGGCCAATTGGCCCTCTTTCCACTCCATTTCAAAATACTTATTTTCTATGCAATGTTGTGTGAAATGTTATTAGCAACGGTTAAGCTAATTAAACATGTTAATTAACATTGTTTGTGGAGAGGTCCTGGTCCCACAGCTGGACTCACACCATTTCCCCTCCAGATCACATGCCAGCTGTAGTTCCTATACATAGACTTTGTTTGAGCCACTGGGTAATGGAGTTAGGAAGAGATTATTGTTGATTGGCTGTTGTGTTTGGGCAGCCACAGAATCTGAAACACGCTTCAGCAGACCCTTATATCTTACGATAACTCCTAAACTCTAGCCTGTGGTATTAACTATTCTTGACTCAATGCACTGCACGGGGGGGGCGGGGCGGGGAAGGGCACAGAATGGGTTGTATGACATAATGGTGGTGTGAGCACTACCAGCATATGTTGATTAGTGCTCTCCGTTCATAGCCAACATGGGGCACTGTCTGGAGCAATACCATCATTGTTGGGTGTGGACATTGACTCGTTACTGTACAGTGTGTGTTTCACCCTACTGTTACTACTGTGTTGTTGTTATTGTTTTATTTTGTTGCTGGGAAAGCACAGGATCCCAACTATGTTATACTGAAGTAACAGCCTTCTTATCCTTTTAAAGAGGACAGCAGCCTTGACCTCAAGTTGGTAAATGAAGAGGGCCTTGTCTTGGTCGCAATCTCCTGCTGCTAAACAATAAATAAAATCCAAAAAATTGGTGGTTGTTACTGAAAGTGGTCCTGTTGCCTAAAATGATTCTCCTGCCTGCTCCACCCAAAACAAACAAACAAAAAGATTTAAATGTCCGAAACAAAGGCCGCTTTCATAATACTGAAATACCTCTGTTGTTTTCTATGGCTTGCTGTATTTAGTTATCCTCTGATGTCATCTCTGTTAGCCTGGGATTTTAATCCAATTGTTAGTATCAGTTAGAGCAGAATCCATTCAATTGATTACAACTTGATAGATAACACTTTCATACATTTCCTTGAATCAGTGGGTTAACTCTAGCTGGGATTTAAGCAAAGAATTATGTTCTGCATTGGAAAGACTGAGGATCCATAGAATATATATCCTCCCCCATTGATGACCTGACTCCTTTGGGGGGCTTTCAGGAGAAATACAAAAGCCAAAACAGATGTAGCTATGTCTTCTGTTTTTGTTATAGATGTGGGGAGGTGCAATTCCTATCATAAACTACTGTATGTAGTGACACGAGAGTTATCTCTTCTTCTCTGGTCCTGATCAAAATGGAAATCCCCCATCCTTTGTTCTCTACAAGAAAAAAAAAATACCATTGGTACTCTTAAGTATAGTATGGGTTCTGTCAGATGTTGGTGAGGTTCTCCACTCTAGCAGGAGCAGGACCTCCCCCTGCAAGGCAGAGTGAAGCAGTTGCTCCTGACAGCAGATGATGGGCACTGTGGAGCAGGCTGCAGTGACAGCTGCTTGGCGTTTGTCTCTGGTGGTAGGCAGAGCAGTATGTTCCACAAGTCCAGCCCTGTGCACCCTAACAAGTGATCTTGCTACCCTCCGGTGAAGCAGAAGATTCAGTTCCTTTGCTGGTACTGAACTGCTGTCGGGCCACCTCCTGGGGCCCAGCATTGTTTCAGGAAGCAAAATGTCTTGGATTGACACCCCCACCCCCCAGGCATGAAACTAAATTTAAAACTGAGTTGAAATTTTAGGTGGCCTTTATTAATGGTTGGGGAGGTGTGAGGGGGTTCTTCTTGCTAAAGGTTATCATAAATAACTATGGAAATTGGCCACTGTAATAGATCCTCATTGCCAGTTAATTATTATACTCTCCTGTAAGTGACTCAGTGGCCTTTGGAACTTTTCCCCCCTTGGAATAACTTTTTAAAATGAAGGGGAACAGGACGGCTCTTCTCTGTATCACCACTGATTTGTACAAGAAAAGACCAGACATGCTAAAGACAGTAAACATAGCGATGAAATCATGCTGAGGTGGTGGGAAATGAGTCTCCTTCCCTGTGAGTGTGAGGAATTGCCCTCATGTGGTTCTCATGTCACTGCGAACTTGTTAATAATACACTAGGCAAGAACCACAAAGTCATTGTTCCTTGGCCTTCCCATTTTTAAAGCAACATGAAACTCTGAGGAATGTAATTTCAGCTTTGAGCCTTCCGATGAAGTGCCCTTACTGTACTATGTTTAGATTCAGGGGAAATGGGTTTTCTGTGCTTACACTCTGTGACAGTTGAACATACCAGTGAGTGGGCGGGAACTCATGATGTCACTAATAATCCACCTCCATTTTATAGCAGTTTTCAATGTCTAAAGAGAGAAAAACCTAGAGTCCCTGGAGGGTGTCCCATGACCATAGATTATAGTGGATTCTCACCTCCGAGGGCAGAGTGAGATGGGTTCTTGGCTGTTCTCTCCTGGACCTACTGGCCACAGCTGAAACCTCTGTGGTGGCTTCCTTTCCAAGCATGGAGCTCTGATTTAAGGGAGGAAAAAGGTGTGCTAGGGCCATGCCTTGTGGCAAAGGTGAAGTGGATTCATGTTCCCCTTGCCTTGCCCTGGGGGAAGATGAAAGGTCTAACCCTTTCCCCATTGGTTGTATGTGTGTGTGTGTGGGGGGGCGGGGAACAGAAGCATTTCATTTTCACTGTCAGAAACCCCATAGGAAAGAAACCCCAACTTCCCTATGTCTCCCTCTTCATTTTCAGCCTTCAGCAAGAAGCCAGGAAGCCACTGGAGGGATGCTAGGCTGTAACACAGAAATGCTCTCTTTAAACAAAAACAAAAAACAAAACAAAACAAAAACTCTTCTTTTTAGAGAGGACAAGTAAATGAATATATTTGTTAGCATGGTGCTTTCACTATTTTTTATTTATTTTAGAGTGAGCTAAACTGCACGACTGAGGCATTGGAGGCTAATGATGGTAGAGGAAAAACTCAAAAGTACTGAATAGCAGCCAGGACTCTTTATCAAGTCTGTCACAACACACTTGAGGAATGGCTTGGGATGAACTTATGTGCATGTGCGCAACCAGACAGTGGAATGTACATGCTCTAAAGATACCCTGTGTACTCTGCCTGATGCATTAGAGTGCAGTTTATGACATTACAGTATTATACAATTGTTGCCCTACCACTTGATTTTTTTAAGGCTGATTTTTTTTGAGATACAGTAACATTGGATTTCCTGTCTTTTGTTAAGACAGGAAGGAAGCCCAACCCAGCCTAAGTTACTACGGTTATTTAAATGTGACTTTTAACATTAAATCCTGTAATCCCCCCACCAACACAGACCTTGTCTTTATTTTTCCCTTCTAAAATATTTTTAAGAGAATACATTTGTAAAAAGAAACAGAAAGGAAGCAATGGGAGAATCTTTCATTCTTCCTCTCATTCATATCCACCTCCTGGTTTTCATATCTGAACTTATGATAGTCAAATCATTGGGTGGGAAGGAACATCAAACTTTATCCGACCTAAGCCCTTGCTGATACTGGGAATCTGTTGCTACAGCTTCCCTGATGGGTGGCCATCCATCCTTTGTTTAGAAATATTTAATAAAGTGGAGTCTGCCACTTTCCCCTAACAAACAGCTTATATTCTGAAGTATTTGGTCTTAATGGGCTCGATCCCACTGACCATAAAACCTGGGTTATGCTAAAAACAACCCAGATTTAATTTTTAGTATACACACAAGGCACCTGCATGCATAGACTACTACGCTAGGGGAGCAAGCTTTTCTGCTCCTCTGCCACAGGTCCATTTATTTTGAGGAACTGATTCTACATGTGTGAGACCCCCACCGCTTTTTTAAAAAATCCTGCTATCTGATACAGCACTATACCAGATAGCAGGAATTTTTTTTAAATTAAAACATCATGCTTGCAGAGTTGGCACCTGCCTGATCGCTCCCTGATTGCCCCTCCATTGCCTGCCCACTGACCTTATTTGACAGTCAGTGGTGGCAGCATAGTCTGAGGCCACACATCTCCACACAAAATAGTTGGATTTGTGCTAAAGTCCATGTGACTTTATTGTGAATCTGAAAGACTCTATCCCTCTGCCAGTTTATATTCTGGTAGTGGGAACAGGCTCAATGTTTGGTTACTTTTCTTGACCTTTGAACCTATTGGTTTGGCTTCTGCTCTCTAGGATGCGAGATAACCAAATTTTTCTTATTTTCCCATTTTGAGGTTCAAAATGCGACTTTTCCTAAACATAACTGTATGTGTTTATGTGTCATCATGGTGAAAGAGGAGAGCGCAAAGAATGGACTGAAGCTCAACATCAAAAAAACTAAGATCATGGCCACTGGTCCCATCAACCCCTGGGAAATAGAAGGGGAAGATATGGAGGCAGTGACAGATTTTACTTTCTTGGGCCCCATGATCACTGCAGATGGTGATAGCAGCCATGAAATTAAAAGATGCCTGCATCTTGGGAGGAAAGTGATGACAAACCTAGACAGCATCTGAAAAAGCAGAGACATCACCTTGCCAATAAAAGTCCGCATAGTCAAAGCTATGGTTTTTCCAGTAGTGATATATGGCAGTGAGAGCTGGACCGTAAAGAAGGCTGACTGCCGAAGAACTGATGCTTCTGAATTGTGGTGCTGAAGGAGGCTCTTGAGAGTCCCCTGGACTGCAAGGAGAACAAACCTATCCATTCTGAAGGAAATCAACCCTGAGTGCTCACTGGAAGGACAGATCCTGAAGCTGAGGCTCCAATACTTTGGCCATCTCATGAGAAGAGAAGACTCCCTGGAAAAGCCCCTGATGTTGGGAAAGTGTGAAGGCAAGAGGAGAAGTGGACGACAGAGGATGAGATGGTTGGACAATGTCATCAACGCTACCAACATGAATTTGACCAAACTTTGGGAGGCAGTGGAAGGCAGGAGGGCCTGGTGTGCTCTGGTCCATGGGGTCACAAAGAGTCGGACACAACTTAACAACTGAACAAAAATGTGTCATCAAGTTGCCTCCAACTCAGAGAGAAATCCTAATAGGGTTTTCATGGTGAGATATTGAGGAGTGGTTTTAAGACTGACACTACCTGCCCCCTGCTGAGTTTCCATAGCTAAGCAAGGACCCAAACACAGGTTTCCTGGATCCTAGACTGTCACTCTAACCACTACACCTTGAACATAAATAAGGGCCCCCATGTGGCTTGAGAACTTTGTTTTACTGAGGGTTCCAATTCTATCCAATGAAACAAACGGTGCTCAAACGCCCCCCCCCCCGGTCTTTCTCCTGTTGTCAATAGGGCAAAGGAGCATCCAAGGGGGCTGTAATACACTCTGTATCACAACCTTCAGATTTTGTGGCTTCTGTGAATTCAAAGCAGCAGCAGCAAAAAGGCCAAACATTTCTGTGCAAATGTGGGCCATATTTAACTATCAATAATAGACAACAGATGCAAGATCACATTCACTGCCAGTTTTCTAAGTTTAGAGATCCTCCTCTCTACAAATTAATATTCACATTCAAACATGCAGTCAGCATTGTTGTCACTTGTGTGTTGTGATGGTACAGCCCAGGAACAATTGTGCTCGTTTTCCCGTCATTTCTGCAGTTGAGTCTTCCTCAGCCCGGTGCCCTGCGGACAAGTTGGGCTGCAGTGCCCATCATCCCTAAGTAGGGATAACAGCTATCATAGTTCAGGAGTTCCCACTTTGGGCAACCCAGATATTCTTGGACTGCAACTCCCAGAAACTCCTGCCAGCACAACCAGTGGTGAAGGCTTCTGGGAAATGCAGTCCAAGCACACCTGGGTTACCCAAGGCTGGGAACCACTGCCATAGCCCAATTCATCTGAGGTCCCCCACTCTAGCCTATGGAGATGGGCTGAACTGTGGGCATTGAGCTGCAATTTGAGTTTTTGGCTGCTCTTTCAAAGGCTGCTTTGCCCTGACCACACTTCAGTCTGGGCTGGCAGCCTGAGCTGCAAATAAGCTGGCCATTTTCCTCAGGGTTACGTAAACTGGCCCTCATTTAGAGTCAGTATGTGGGAGGCTTTCCACAAAGAGGACAATGAACTATGTGTAGCAACCTCAGGATTTATGCATACTGTTTAAAATTGGTTTTGGATTCGTTTCTTCATTAGCTGATGGTTAATAATCCTTGTGATTGTTAATACTTTTCTCTAAGAGAGTTGCGTAGGCATGGTTAATACTAAAGAGCTGTAGAAGTCCCAGGTTTACAAAGCAGCTTTCTTGATTAAAGTACCATTTTAGATACATGGGAAAGTCAGAGCATGTCACCCACTCTAGTTCATAATGAGCAGAAGTATTTCAAAGAACTGGGGTTAATGGGGATTAATCACTACTTGAAAGGATTAGTTCTCACAGATAGTGTCCCAAAAAAGGTCCCTTAAGTCCTCAGATTAGGTACTAGATTGGTTTAAATGCACAAAGTCTCTATGGAAATGAAATCTCAGCTGGGTTCACACATTACAATGGTGCTGCAGCATGTTGTCAAAAATATTGATTCCATTTCTTTTTAAAACAGTTGAACACAAGATCATGCTTTTATTGCTGGTTCTGTGGTTTTAGTTTTTATAGTTTTTAAAATTTCAAAAAAAGAGAACACACCTAAAAGCTTGTGGTAGCATATGTTCTCCCCCCTCCCTTGTTAGCTATTTCTGACCATTTAAAATATATGAATTTTTGACCAACAGCAATAGTGTGATCTCATCCTGTCCTTCTTTCACAGGGTCTGGGTCCCTCTTTGGGGAAGCAATCTAGTTGTTAAGAACTCCTTTCTCAAATGTGTTGCTGTCATAACCATCTTGGCAGAACAGAAGAGGAATGTATTCCCAAAACATATGATGTTTTTAGTTCACAGTCTGTCACTAATTCATGGTGTTGTTAGAACAACAGTGAAATAAATAGAAATCATAAAATGTAAGCCTGACCATGTTTGTTTCTAAGAAAACAAAATCTGGATTGGCTTGGAGGCTGGATGTTGGCCCTGAAGCTGCTAAATTGAGACAATTGTGCAATCAGTTGCTGGAAGCTTCCAATCTGCATAATCGGAATAAATCTACTCAAAGTTTAAACAAATTGAAACCTTACAATAAAGTCAGAAAAGTATCAGCATTGTTGAAACAAGAAGTACATTTTTAGTCTGAAATATGCTATGGGAGTCATAAATGAACAACAGTGCTAAAAGTGAAACATTATCAACTGAACGGAAGATTCTGGACGTTTATGGCATTTTTAAAAAGATAAACATTGGAAAGAAGCCATATTAATGTTTGCTTATGCCGGTAGCCGAAAGTTCTGGGACAGTTGTGCACTATCTATGGGGAGGAAAGACACCTGTGGAGAATGACAAGAGAAAGCTGAGAATGTTCTGGAATATTCTGGAAAAGTGTAGTAAGTTGTTTGAAGGGAATCCAAAGCCGTTAATAAGCATTTTAAGTGATTTAAAAATATATAAATTTTAAAAGTGGTACCAGAACAGAAAGAGAAATGTGACTATATGAGAATGTAAAAATGTGTGAAATTAAAAAAAATGTAGAAAATGGGAAAAGAAAAAAGACAAAAAAAAACACGGCAAAAGGATATAAGCAAATGCAAGAAACACAGAGAAAATAAGCACGAAGAATTAGAAAACTGGCTGAGGATGAGTGGGTTGAAATTTGCTGCTGATATAAGAAGAGTAACAGCAGCCGCCATCTTCAGAAACTCTTCAGAGAAGACATACAGTACTTCATTTGGCTAAGATAAGCTGCTCTGTCAGGAAGACACAAAGGGAGATTTGAATGGCTGCACAGCTAGTCACTCATTCGCTGCAGCTTGCAAGTTTCTAGAAAAACAGGGCTATTGTTACTTCTTCTTAAAGGCTGGGAAAAAATTAATTAACGTGAACAGGAATTCCACTATAAATTCTTCCAGTGAAGAATTTCCTGATAAGAGATGGTTCCTCATTTCAAAGCCCTGAACTGCATCTAAACTGAATAAATAGTCCACATACTGTATAAAGTGGAATTGTAAGTAATGAATATCTGGCACAAAATGACTCTAAATTACACTTTTTCTTTTTTTCAAGGATCATCCTTCTCCCTAACCTATAAAAATCTTAGAAGCTCCCCCTCCAATTTATTTTATGTTATACTTGTTTTCTCAATTACTTTATTGCAATAAGTTTTAAGTGAATGGTGCATCTCCTTAAAGAGCATTAAATTTGAGCGCATTCAGACCTATGTAGAGGGAGCAGTAGGAAAGTCTACATGCAACACAGATAATATGTTGTTACTGTAGGTGTGCATGAAAGGGCTGCTGATTTCCTAAATCCACCTCTGAGGAAGCAAGCAAGGAGTTCTTTAATGAAAGGCCCTTTTCTGCTGTAGGTCCACCATCCATTAAGTCTAATCTTGGCCCTTTATTTGCTTTGTATTTGTTGTTGTTGAAGGGCCTTAAGAGTCAAATAAAAAATCCCAAACCAAAACTGAATATGAATTTTAAAATCTTTGGTAAAACAGTGCATGAATTTCTACTTCCCATTTTCCATTATGAGAATGTATACATCACTGAAGCCCAGAAGATGGCTGCTAGAGGTTTCTGCACTCCTAAGAGTTGTATTGGATGATCTTTCAACTGGGGATGTCTCTTCCCTCTCATGTTGTTAGTAGGGAGAGAATTTACAGAAAGACATGATCTGGTGGTGATTCTTGTATGGGTAGTGATGGCAGCTATATTATAGCTTTCAGAAATGATTTCATTCAGATGGCAACTGTCTGATATAAGCAAGAGCTCTTTTTAGAAGAAGTCGATGCTCAGGATTCAGTTTTCCCCAAGAAGAATCCAAAAAAAGCCATACTTCAATTCCAAATAAAGTTAGTTGCACTTTAGTCCTGATTAAATGAATGTTACAACTAATTAGACCCACTTATTTCAGTGGAATAAAAGCACCACCATCTCAGGTTTAGGTCTCTTGAGAACACCCTGAAAGTCAGATAACAACTTTGAGAATAATTACTCTGGCTCCACAAAATAGTGTGTGAGTGCATTTTTGTGAGAAATAAGTGATGAAAGCTGTAATGTTTCATTTAACCTCTCAGACATGTTGATTGAGATGCCAGGAGTATTTCCTCTTTTCCCAAATTGTTTGTGCCCGTAGGCACTTTTCAAGAGCACTAAATGAATGTTTTACATACAAACATTATGTAATACATACGTTTATGTGTGCCTAAAGATGGCCCAGCCCTGTTAAAATAGAAAATGATACTCTAATTTGTTCACATAGCTCATTTATGTTGTCTTGAAAACACAAGCCTCCCCTATGCAGCTGTTGAGACATTTGTGGAAATTTGCTACACACACACAAACAATCCCAACCAAGCTCTATTGAGTTGGACATCTTTTTAAATATATATAATTGTCTTAAAAGAAAAAAAACTTGCAATATCTAGTTCAACTGCTTGATTATATAGGTGCAAGTAACCATGTGCTCTGGTGGACTGCCAGAATATGTACTATTTTAAATGTGAGGTTGATTTGAAGTACTGTACACGTGTCTACTACAGATCTTCCAGCAATCATGGAAAACTATGTGGGATTTTTAAGTAAAAGAACTTTATGTGTGCCTATTGCAAGAGTTGACATGACTGGCATTTAGATTGCATGATTATATAACATACCAACCAAAGAAAGAAACAAGAGAGGCAACCTCTATTTAGTTATGTATTTAGTCCAATTACTAACCATCACATAAACGCACCTGGCGACACAGGCAGGCATGAACAATTTAAAAAATAAAGGGGTAGCCATAGCAGTTGTGTTTAGCAAAAGCAAAAGAGAGACTGGTGGCACCTTAAAAGCTAACAAATATATTCTGGCACCGGTTCTAAGGTTCTACAGCCCACTTCATCTGATTCATGAAGCATTATTTTGAATATTATATGTATGGTATACATATAACATTCAAAATGATGACTGAGGGGGTGAGTATATAGACACTGAGATCAGAGTGAAATCAAATGCAAAAAAAAAAAAAAAAGGATAGTGGGGTGTATTGTCCATTAAATTACCAATAGCCCTGGCTTATCACCACCATTGTTTCTTATCAGACAGACATCCTGGCACTACATAAGCCCATTAACAAAACATATAAGATAAGAAATCATCATCCTGATTTAAGCTTCTGATGACAGAATGGAACCTTTTACAGGCTGATGAAATCCCTTACAATTTTATTTTAGGTTTTTTTTTTAAGTAAATCAGCTATTAAAATATTATTTTAGTTACTGCACTCCTTAACTTAAGGTTATGAGATTGTATTTGGAGGGTTTCACCGGGTTGGATCCGTTGCTTCTTAGTTGATTTGAAAGATCATGATAGAAATGAATGGCTGCTTAACACAACTATCGCATATCAGGCAAAAAGAATTTAAAAAAAAAAGACAAGAACATGTTTTGCCTGAGATGCTTGCACAGAATAACACGGCTGCCTCTACCACCCCTAACTATCGCAGAAGGCATACGGTTTCCACTTGAAGTTTGTATATAACTTCGAAAGGGGGGGGGGGGCGCCATCATTACTGGAGTTTGGTGGAGAATTCGCAGGCTGTATCCATTTAGTGCGGGGTCCGAAATTAGGGAACGCCACTGACTGGAAACGTACAGTAGGAGTAGTTGCAGCAATTCCCTCTCCCCGCTTACCGAGAAGTTCTATTTTATCGATGTAAGCCGCCCCGAGTAGACATTGTCTAGAGGGCCGGGGTAAAAATCAAATCAAATCAAATCAAATCAAATCAAATCAATCAATCAATCAATCAATCAATCAATCAATCAATCGGGAAGAGGGGATTTAACTCCAAACAGTAGGGGGCAGCAGTGAGGATAGAGGTAACGCGGACGCTTAAACCTCTCTAACGAGGATCAGTAAACAAAAACGAATCCGAACCGTGTACGTGAGTACACGTTGCGCTAGCAACTTTCCGTCCGTCGTTGTTGTTGTTGTTGTTTGCTGCTGTTGTTGTCCTACACGGCGCGCCGTTTCATCCCCGCTGGCTGGTGCTGGAAGGAGCCTCGAAGGGGCGCGGCAGAAGGGGCGCTTGCCTCACTCGGCTTCCTGCAGGCGGGGCGGGCTCTGCGCTCCGGGCCGCGCGATGACGCGCGCGCTCGCTCGCTCTCTCGGGTTGGGAGTGTCTGGCGGGCGCCCTGCCAGGTGACGTCTTCCCTGAAGAGCAGTCACGTGATCAACCCCCCATTCATAAAAAAAAAAGTCGCCGAAGCGGAGGGCTGAGAGACTATATAAGAGCAGGTTGCGCCGCTCCGCCGGCAAGTAAACGGCGGCAGCAGCAGCGAAGCAACACGAAGCGCAATCACGAGACTGCCAACGTTGGACGAGAAGGCGACCAAAGTCCACGCAAACAGCTGCCGCTCCCGCCCGCCACCCTCTTGGGGCACAGAAACGGGGAATAAGCAACAAAGAGACCTTTTTGGCACAAAGACGACGGGCGGGAGACAGGACGCGGAGAGGGGCGCCCGAGTTTTGCAAAGCGCCCAAGCCAAGACGAGCTTCCCGCCGAGAGCCGTCCACAAAGCGGAGCCCGCAGAAGGCGGACAGCCAGGCGAGGTGCCGGTGACCTTGGGCCTGCCCGGAGCGATGGTCAACATGCAGGTGTGCGCCCTGGACTGCGAGGCGCTGCGCCAGCTGCTGACGGACGGCGCCTTGCCCTGCCTGGTGCTGGACTGCCGCTCCTTCTTCTCCTTCAACTCCTCGCACATCGGCGGCGCCTGCAACGTCCGCCTGAGCACCATCGTCCGGCGGAGGGCCAAGGGGGCCATGGGCTTGGAGCACATCCTGCCCAACGAGGAGGTGCGCGCCCGCCTCCACCAGGGCAGGTACCAAGCCGTGGTGCTGCTGGACGAGCGCAGCCCGGACCTCGAGGCGCCCAAGCGGGACAGCACCCTCCTGCTGGCTCTCAACACCCTCTGCCGGGAAGCCCGCGACACCCGCATCTGCTTCCTCAAGGGTGAGTGTCAGCCCTGGGGAGCCCGGTGCCGCCCGTGGCCCCCTCAACCCTCCTTTCCTCCCCCCGGGGGGGGGTTAGATTTAGCTCTTCAGACAAAAAGCCCCTCAGAGGTCTTGGAAAAAAGGGGGAAGGAGAAAGAGCAAAAAACCAGGGGCACAGATTTAACCCCCTGGGCCGTTTTCGGGGCTTGAAGGATTACTGCTGATCTGAATTTCACCAAGGAAAGGGGCGAGCTGGTAATCTGTGGGGCTGGTGATCTGGGGACCTTAGGGAGTTTCCCCCATCCGCCATTCCAGCTGTCTTTGGAAACAGGCCTCCCCCAACCCCGCTTTTTGTTTCTCTTTAAAATATTAACTATTCCACTTCTTTTTTTCCAGGAGGATATGATGCCTTCTCTTCCATCTATCCTGAGCTGTGCACAAAGCCCTCTGCTCCAAAGGGCCTGACTCTGCCACTCAGCACCAACAACATGCCTGGCAGTGCAGATTCAAGCTGCAGCTCCTGTGGGACTCCTCTCTATGATCAGGTCAGTTGAAAAACATCCAGAAGCTTAAAAAATATTTATTCCCTACCTAGCTGGCTAATCTTCAAACTGGGCATCTGAAATGGCCGCGGTGGCGGGGGGGGGGGGAGGCAGATGTATATAAAATGTTGAACAGCCACGCTGTTTTAAGAATGTTTTGGTGTAGTAGACAGGAGTCCTATGGAGGCTGTGGGGGAAGGAAGCTATTTTTGCAGGGGGATTAACAGATCGTGTTCCTCTCTCCTCTATTTTAGGGTGGTCCGGTGGAAATCCTGCCTTTCCTGTATCTAGGCAGTGCCTATCATGCTTCCAGGAAAGATATGCTGGATGCTTTGGGGATCACGGCCTTGATCAACGTTTCTGCCAACTGCCCAAACCATTTTGAAGGGCACTACCAGTACAAAAGCATCCCTGTGGAGGACAACCACAAAGCTGACATCAGCTGCTGGTTTAACGAAGCCATCGATTTCATAGGTAAACGAGTTTTCTCTGTGCAGGATACTAGGTGAAGTCATGAGTTGCCAGTATCATCAGAAGCCAGCACCTCCAGCTAGCGATTTCCTTAGTGATTAAAAGAGCACAGTCTGACATAAATCTATACCTGGAACGACGCTTCTGCTCCCTTGCAAGGACAAGGCTCATGAAATGCCAGGAATAATCAAAGCTTTTTAAAAAGAAAGAGTTCTTGAATATGATAGCCAGGTTGTTGCAAACATCTGTCTAGATATCTGAGCCAGTCTCCCACTGGCAGTGTTTTCTAAAAGGATTTGTATCCTGAAAGCAAATCCTGGCTTTCCCCAGCAAGAATCGCTGGCTAATGAGAGCAGGTTATTACACACTTTCAGATTGAAATGGAGTATCCAAAGCTGACTTTCAGCCTTCCTTTGAACGGTAATCTTCCTTGCAAGCCAGGTGACAGGGCTGCTTTTTGGGTAGTGAAGAGAATTTGCCCCTTGAGTGCAGGGAGTGAAAAAGTATGTTCTGGGAAACCTTGCAAAGAAGGGTTGGCTAATCTTGATATTCTGCTCATTATTTCAGACTCTGTGAAAAATGACGGTGGGCGAGTGTTTGTTCACTGCCAGGCTGGCATCTCCCGCTCTGCAACTATCTGCCTTGCTTACCTTATGAGGACCAATCGAGTCAAACTGGATGAAGCTTTTGAGTTTGTAAAGCAAAGGAGAAGCATCATCTCTCCCAACTTCAGTTTCATGGGGCAGTTGCTGCAGTTCGAGTCCCAGGTCCTTGCTCCAAATTGCTCGGCAGAGGCTGGAAGCCCAGCCATGTCTGCCTTGGACAGAGGAACTTCTACTACGACAGTCTTCAACTTCCCAGTCTCCATCCCCGTCCACCCTTCTTCCAGTGCATTAAGCTACCTTCAGAGCCCCATCACCACCTCTCCGAGCTGCTGAAAGGTGTGTGCAAGCTGGCTCTCTGCACAAAGACCATCTTGCTGTTACCTGAAATGTGCAATAACTTTGGGGGCGGGTCTATGAGCTTGTGTGAGTCTCCTCTCACTGTATCTACAGAGCAATACAGAATTACCAGCACGGATCAGCATCTCTGTCTCCAGAAAGCAAGGTTCTTTCTGCTAAATGATCTTGCTGTGAGATGTATTCCCCACCCTGCCCTCACCCACCCCCTCTGGACCAATGTTTGGATTGCCTACAAAGGAGACAAAGCACACAGGACCTTGCTTTCTACTCCTGAAATATTCGTGATATGATTTTCTGTCTGTCAGTCTTCTGGTAGCAAATCTGGCAGTATTCTTAGTGCCTGGGTGAACTAGGCTCCAGTAACACTGTCCCCTTGTACAAGGAAGTCCTGGTATTTATTTATTTTTTAAGTGTTGTAATTGCATTGTGTGTTTTGCCTTTTGAAGTCTGAAGTTTCATCTTTTTTTTTTTTTAAGAAACCAATATACCTCAGTATTTTACTTTTTTGGGTACTGTAAACCTGTAAATACAACTTAAGACTGTTTCTGAAGCACTGACATTGAAAGCACAAAGGAGTGTTTGTGTCTTTTGGTTGCCACCGGTTGTTATGTTTGCAGATTTTATTTATGATGTGAAATAATATATTTCTTCTTATGAAAGAAGACATTGGTTTTGTTATGATTATGCCTTTTTTATACCAGCCAAATAAATTATGACATTTCTATTGAAGAAAAATATTCATTATTTAAAGATTCACTGCGGATGTGCTGAAAACAGCAAGCTACTATAGGAATGGCAGATTGCAGAAGCAGGAATCTGCATGTTAGCTAACAGGTTGCTCACAGCTATCCATGTCTTTTGGGCTGCTAGGAGTCTGGGTACCTACATAGCCCCCAATAGAAAGCCATGTGCCACAATTCAGTGAGGAGCAGAAATAATATCCTCTCCCCACCCTGCATGCTGCATATGACTTAAGAAAGTGAGGAGGAGAACACATACCCAGTATGCTGAGTGGCATTCAAAGCACATGATCAGTGCTGTCACTTGTAGCATCTGTGTGTGTGTGAGAGAGACAGAGATTGAGAGAGAGGGATATATAACTGCCAAGCACCAATACTGCTTACCACTAGGAGTGGTAAGTAGTTCAGCTAGTACATTGGGAAATGATTCCATTTCAGCTAATACACTGGGAAATGATGAAAGTTATTGAGAGCGAAAGAAAGCTGCTTTGAGTGTAGCACTGGGTATTCAGTTTTTTGCTGCTTCAGGACAGTTCTAGAGTAAGGTTCCAACACATTGTACAAAAGCATACCAATGAGACTTGCAGCCCAATAACAGCTGGATGTCTATGAATTGTCGTCTTCTGCTGTACATGAGAAAAGAGGATCCAGTTCCCATTGGCTCACCCACTACGGATCTGAAATGTGTACGTTGGCAATTGGGTGCTTTCTTGGTCACTGGAGAGAAGTAACAATGGCTTTGGGCCATCAAGCAAAACTCTAAGGATCTATGGCTCCTTCTTTCAACAAGTCCTATTTAAGGTAGGGGTGTGCTGAGCTGTGCAGTAGGACTTCATTTCCTCTTCTCAAAATGAGGCTGTAGTTCTAATGAACTGAGCAGGAAGAGTTGACAGAGACCTGCATGAATGCTGGGCCATAGAAACACATGAGGTCAGATGTGCTGCTGTGTGAGGACCTTATCAGGAGCCCTGCCCAATGCTTCCTCCCTGCTTCCATTTGCCCCTGCAAACAGTCACAGTGCTGTGTAATTCTGGGTTAGGGCACAGGAAGCATCAGAGGGGGAGCTGGCTTGGCTCATCATAATCTCCCATCCACATGAGGCAAGTCAATATTGCTGCTCCCATTTCACAGATAATATGGTAAGTGACTGATTTGTCTAAAAGTCCCTGAAGTTTTATTGCTGAAAGTAATGTGCCCTCCAATAATTTTTAATATTAAAAATAAGTCATTGAACCAATTTAGCATATACAGGATAATATAATGTGGACTCATTGTGGGGTCTACTTGATGCCATTGGAGAGAAGCACTTATAAATCAGAAGAATTCTGTATGCTTATTGGCACAGCATTGTAGACAATGTAGCTTTAGTTGGAATGACCTTTTGCATCTTTATCATGGGTCCAGATACCCTTGTCTTCTGGCTATTTTAGTCTCCTTGACCACTCTCCTTTTCTGGAGCTACAGTAGTTTTGTCAAGATCAGACAGCCGGAATGTAGCTACTCTGGGACCCAGTCTCACCCAATTTGAAAGTTGAGGTGAGCACCCTTGTCATGGGAAAAACGGGTGCTGCAGATTATCCACCCATATCCTCTGGCAACATTTGTTACATGAGACACGCCTTTTTCATTCCTATTTGGGGTAATAAATCCTGTAAGCTATAACAAAAAGAACACAAAATGTTTAAGTTGCTGTTTTTCACTTTAGGACTTCAAAATCTTTTTTCCCCCTTCCCCCTTGCAAGCCATTTCAGACATGCTTGCACAGGTGCAGCTGGGAGATGTATACATGGCAGTGACTTCATATGGAAGCCGCTAGTCATGAAATCAAGGTGAAGAATCTCATTTGCACAGGACAAAAAACATTAATAAAAGCTGATGCCTGACAGTACTACAAGAAAATGTGGGAGGGTAGAGCAGAGCAAAATAATATTCCCTAACATTTACTATGTATGTGAGCATTTGGACATCATATATCCATGTTAACTTTCCTTTTCCCATGTCGAGACTTGGTAATGTGGTCAATTTAGCTTGCAAAGCCTTGGGCTCAAATCCCCATGTAACCTTAGAGGAGGCAGGCTTAACAATAATACTTGAAGAAGTGCAGGATAGAAAATCTGAAGAAGGGAGAGTAGACATATGACAGTGCTGGACATTGGAGCCTCATGGTGCAGTGGTTAAACTGCAGTACCGCAGTGAAGACCCTTCTCACAACCTGAGTTCAATCCCAGGATCAGGTAGCTACTTCCATCCTTTTGAGGCTGGTAAATTTTGTACCTAGCTTACTGAGGGCAGCTGCAATATGTATCCTGTATAATTAAGTTATAAACTACCCAGAGAGAGCTTTAAGTACTATGAGGCAGTTTATAAGCAGCACTGTTTGAGAACTAGAATTACTATAGACCAGTGGTACCCAAACCTGAGTTCTCAGATGTTTTTGGACTATAACTCCCAGAAATCCTGGTCAGTACAGCTACTGGTGAAGACATCTGGGAATTTTAGTTGAAGAACATCTGAGGAACCAGGGTTGGGAATCAGTGGTATAGACCAGTGGTTCTTAACCTTGGGTTACTCAGGAGTTTTGGACTGCAACTCCCAGAAGCCTTCACCACCAACTGTGCTGGCTGGGGTTTCTGGGAGTTGCAGTTCAAAAACATCTGAGTAACAAAGGTTAAGAACCACTGGTATAGACTATGGCCACCAAAATATATCGTAAAAATACAGCTGAATGATAGAACATCTGTCTTACAACAATTGTATTGATCAACACTTGGTTTCTGAGCTCAAATGAACATTTTAATATCCGGGTCTATGAGCTTTAAAGGTTGCCTTCATCTGAACGTGCCTTGCCTCTAAGACCAGCATTCAAGGTCCTATTGTCTGATCCACATTAGCAAGGATCCAATTAATGAACATTGACATTGAATTTCTCACTGACAACACCACAGTTACAGAGCTCGTTCCCTGGGGAGATCCTACATACTTTCTACTCTTCCATTTTTTAGATGATGCTTGAAAACATTTTTTCCTGGAAAACATTCGTATTAATTGTGATGTTTTTAGTGTCCAGTATCACACTGCAGGAACATGGTGCAGAAAGGTTCTCTCCATTCCAGCAGGTTTCCCCTTGCATGCTCATTCTCACACTGATTCTGAGACCGGTTGCGTAACTAGCTGTGTGAAGGAGAGCCAGCTGGAGTAAGGAGGATGGTCACACAACTGCTCTGTGTTTCTGCAACAGGCTGTTGGTCAATATGCTTTGCTGTTTTTTTCACAACTGTACATCTTAATACTTTGTTTGCTTTTCAATACTTTTCATTTTCTCTTTCTCTTAATGGAAGATGATAATAATAATCATGGGCCATCAGGTCAGTTTTGACTTATGGCAACCCTTTTCAGGATTTCCCAGGTAAAGAACATTTCAGAAGAGGTTTACTATTCCCTTCTTTTGTGGGTGCCCTGGGACTGTGCAGCTTGCCCAACGCCCCACAGGCTGGGCCTACTTGTAGAAGCTGGGAAAATAAGTTTAAAAAGTAGAGCATAAAAAAGGAAGGATGGAAAAATAACAGTTTACCATAGAGTTTATTCTTTCAAGATCACGTTCTCTTCTGTAATCTAGCCCTTCCCCTATGTTTCTTATGTAACCTATTTGTGCTTGCGGTGCAGGCAGTGCTATGAAGTTCCACCTTTAAACCAAAGCTCACTCAGTGGAAAAATACGGTCTTGGCAAACCCTAACTGTATGTCTGATATTTTTTTAAAAGCTCCCTTTTAATTGAATTTCCAATGGCGTTCCTTTCTCTGACAAGCTGCAAAAACTTGTCCCTGCTTATTTCAAAGAACAAGGGAGCTCAAAACGCAGCATCCAATAAACATTGTCTTTCAAGGAAGGACCTGACTGAGGGGCACCAAAGAACAGCTGGGGACAGAATCAACGTCCTTAGTCAAGAAGCCCTTCTTCCAGCTGGTTACAGTTCATATTATTGGAGGTACACGGTTGTGCTGTTATTTTTTGATGGGGTTTCAGTTACATTACGTTCAGTGATTTATTACAAGGAGCCAGTGAAGGTTATTTTGAGCAAAGACCTTTTTCTTCTTAACTATAGATGGTCCATAGCCTGTCTGCTAAAAACTGTATATATGCATGCCTGCGCATGCATGCACCACACACACACACACACACACACACACACACACACACACACACACACACACACACACACACACACACAGAGTTTTCTTGCAATAACAAAACACTTCATTTTACCTAAATTTCTGCACCAATACTAAATCTGTTGTTTATTTAAGTATCTTTTTGACTGGAGTACTAAGCAAAATCTCAGCATTCACGCTTTCTATAATTCCCTCATTTCCCCACAAGCTTGTGTGTATAACTTTAAGATTATATAACTCTAATTGCAGAGTTGCCTATATCCCCATGGAAACCACTAGGAGTTTCCCTTTTGTGAGGAAGGCAGTAACATCACTTCCTGTTGCTGACAAAAGAGTTTGTCAGTAAGAAGTGGCGAAAAAGGCCTGCTTAGTGTTGACAGGAACTTACTGCTGGATTATCTCGTTGCTATGCAATGCTACAAATACATACACACTTAACAATAAGTATTGTAATCATTGGTGGGGCAGGGAAGGCTAGAAAAAAGTGCAAACTGAAGGTAAATGAGCGAGAAATGATTTAAGTACACACACAAATGCATTACCAGTTCATGATGCAGAACACATTACTATGTATGATTACCTAGAAAGTACAACAAACAAATATCAACATATGGCATACGCCAGGCTCAGAGAGAGAAACAGAGAGGAGGAGGAGAAGAAGAATAAGAAAGAGGAGGTGGGGACTGGGAGAGAGGGAGAGGTTAAGTCACACAGAATCAACCTAATATAGTGCCTGAAGTCACCCTATATGACATGGAAATAATTGCTGGAAAGTCAAATAATATCACAGTGAGTGAGACCTACTAGGTTAGTAACATCCTTTCCCCCCAGTTTGGCATGGTTTTAGAGGTACTGTATAGCAGTGGTCCCCAACCTTGGGCCTCCAAATGTTCTTGGACTACAACTCCCAGAAGCCTTCACCACCACCTCTGCTGGCCAAGATTTTTGGGAGTTGAAGTCCAAGAACATCCAGAGGCCCGAGGTTGGGGACCACTGCTGTATAGGACACAGGAGGGGCAAGCAGAGTATTTACTTGAACTGGTTCCATGCTGAGTCTCATCACCCATCAGACGGACTCTTGCGCTGGGGATGTTCTGTCAGCTAGAGAAGCAATTCAGGCTAGACAGACCAGACTATAAGAGGCAGCCAGATGTATTTCTATAAAGACTAATGAGCCCAGGAAATAATGGTTGGGTAGAAATCCCCATCAAAAGTAAAAACAATACAATAAGTGCTTTAATTCATTGTGGGATTTTCCAGATGAAGTGATAGCTGATAAGCATGCATGTATTTTCTGGAAAATGAGGAACTGAAAAGTGAAGAACTTCCCTTCTTGATAGGCAGCTGAAAAAGAAATACTGTTAAGACAAACGTAATCAAAACCTTAGAAATACTATTTAGGGGGAGTACATTTCCAAGAATCCCATAGTCAGCAAGAGCTTGGGGTACTGGGGCTGTAATCCTTAAACCCCCCCCATTCTCCAGGTATGATTAAAACTGTGGGTACTGCTATCAACCAGTTCCCGTTGCGTGTGTGCACAATCACATCTTTCTAACCCAGTACAAAGATTTGCTTTCAAGTAGCCATTCACCTTATTGATTATCCATGTTCAGAGCAGGAGGCTGGTGCTACCTCTTGCTTGCAGCAAACAAGAATGAGTGCTATGCTACTTTAAGAACAGACAGATTTTTCAATGCAGTGTGCATTTTTACTGAAACAAATTCTCTTGAGTTCAATAGGCCTTATTCCCAAATCGGTGTGAATAGCTGTAATTCTGTGCTCACTTAGACGGTATTAAGTTTCAAGATTAAACGTAGTGGAATTTAATCCAAAGTAAGCATATGTAATAACCTAAATCTCAGCAAGCTACATAGCCCCAGAAGAAGGGAATGATGAACCACTTCTAAATACTCTCTAGACCTAGAAAACCTTGCCAAGGGTCACCATAAGTCAGAATCAGCTTGAAGGCACCTTATCATTGTCATCATTACTGCTGTTACATAGCAGACCCTACCACTTGCATTTCATGGTCTTCAGAGTGACACCTTGTTGAGCAGTAGGGACATAAGAAATGGCCACTAAGTGGACTAAATCCACTTTTAGTCCACCTAGAGTAGGCCCATTGGAATCAATAGTTTTTTCATTGTTACAGCCAACTTAAATTCCGCTGATTTCAACAGATCCATTCTAGATGACTTGTTTTGGAATAAATGAGTATGATGAAGATGTAGAATAAAAGATTTCTGTCCCAAGCTATTCTGTTGAAAAAGGAGAGACGTGTTTTCCCCCCTAGATTTTGCTGTGAGGATGGTTATTGATGGGTGTAGCGTTCACCCTTGTTATGTTAAGTAGTCATGCATATTCATGTTGCAGGCTGGTGTTGCTAAGAGGCGGAGCCAAGAGATATGTAATAAAGAGGCGGAGTCAGAGAGAGTGAGTCAGTGAGTCAGAGTGAAAGAGGAGAGATTAGAGTGGAGAGATAGTGTGGTATTTTGGAGATCTGAGGTGTGATTAGAGTGAAGAGTGAATAAAAACTATATAACAAGTAGAAGGTTGAGATTGATGATCAATAAACCTGTAGAAGTTACCTATGATAAATAATCAAACATCTGTAATCAGTAAACAAGTTTTATTTAAAAGACTGTGAAGTTTGGACCTGCATCTTCATTCTTCCATAATTAATGTTGATTTAATGATCAACTGGTGGCAGCGGGTAAAAAGGAGTATTAAGTTTGCCTTTGTGTTCTCTGTATTTGGAGGGTCAGCAGGGGGACGAGGGGCGAATGCCACAATGGGAGACAAAACAAACAAACAAACTTGAAAGGACAGCAGCATCTTCCATGTGCAGTATCTGTAACGAGTCACATACTTCTGTGAAGGACTAATCCTAAATTGTGCCACAATGGCTGGGTTTCAGAGCCAAAATCCAGGGCCCAGTAATGCAGGGATCTCTTCAGTTGACCATCTTTGGGTGTCAGGTGATGGATACAAGAGCCAACAGGCACAGCATCAGCATTTACTCTGTTGTGGACATGCCAGGGCCCCAGGAAAAACGCAGCTCATTGCAGCATCCTTCCTTCTTCTTGGTACTGGGATTTTGACTCTAACAAAATTTTAATTGTATTTTAATTGTATTTTAATCATTTTGTTGTATTGAATTTTAATTATTGTAAGCCGCCCAGAGACCTCTGGGTGGAGTGGGCAGCATATAAATTGAATAAATAAATAAATAAATAAATAAATAAATAAATAAATAAATAAATAAATAAATAAATAAACAAACAAATAAATAAATAAAATGGTGCTTATTGCCAATTAAATATGTTCAGCACCAGAGCAGCAGAAGTGAATGCCATTTTTGCTGGTAGCTTAAAGACTTTTGTCATCTTAGGAGGAAAGGGAAATATGTTCTAGAGTTTTGAAATTCTAGTAAAAGTCCCTTTTCCTATGCAGTAGAAGTACAGAGAGTCACAGAGGAGAATAGCTACAAGTTCCCCAGAGTCCACCCTTTTCTCATTAACTGGCACTTCTCAATAACTCACTCTTAGACATTTGTAGAAAAACAAATAAAAACATTACTTATAGCTGTTTGAAATTACAGACTTATGTATACTGCTTTCTTTCTGCACACATACTTAGCAACCAACTGAACAGGTCAACAGCAAACAACTTCTGACAAATGAAAGAGAGGGAAAAGAACACTCAGCAGGGAGGTGGGACTCTCTTTGAAATCAAAGGCTGGAAGGAATGATTGGTTAGTGCTGGACAAATAGATAATCACCCCAGCCCAGAAACATCTCTCCCAGTCACACAAACACCGACAACATGCAAGGTTGTAAATAAAACTCCAACAAAATGCTCCTGCCTCAGTACCATCACCTGGCCTCTCTTGCACTAGGCTCCAGTGGCAGCTGGTCTATTGAGCCAAATGAGGCACTGCCCCACTTCTGCCTCAGATTGTGAATAGCCAGCCCATTCCTGCCTGCCTCCTTACCAGAGTCTTGAGAGTCAGGGCTGTTCTGAAGACCCATCCTCAGAATCTGGAGCAGGGCAGGGAGATGTAGGAAGCAGCACTGTATACCCTTGGCTCTAGCCCCAATGGACTGCTTACCTTGCTCCCCACCAACCACTACAAATACTAGGTTAGCCTCCCCTGACAAGGTGTATGGAGACCAATACATGCCACAGGAAGCAGTTGGCACTACTCTTCACAAAACTGGCCAGGGCCAAATGCTCAAAGCAGTGTGCCATGTGGAAAAAGTGGCCCGGGAGGCAGCCTGGGCTGGCATAGCATCCATCTCACAATGCCTTGCTCTGAAACATTTTGCAGACAAGTGAATTAAGATCCAGCCTTGACAACCTTCTCCTCCTGCCCATGTATTTTTGTAATATCTTTCTTGAGAAAGAGATAATAATCTCAAACTTGCATGCTGCCTGCACGTATGTATGTGTGGGTGATTGGCCGGGTGAGTGATCTGGCCAAAAAAAAGTATCACTGCACCATGGATGTTGGAATGTGACTCAAGAGACACAAAGCGAACTATATACCAAACACTGTTGTATATAACTAACTGTACACTGAAATGTTGCTTGTAAACTGATTGTAAACATATGTCTTTCCCTCAGATGCAGGTGTGTGTGGCTTTTTGGATGCAAAGTCTGCCAGATACCAAGGCTGAAGTGCCTTTTTGGTAACTTGCCCATGTTTTATGCTTCTATACTGTACATGAAACCAAATGGGAGAGCTCAGCTGGACAAATGTCTGCATGGTTGGTCTGCTTGTCCCCAAAGACACTGAGCTGTCAGAAGCTGTGTCAAATGGTGAAGAAGTTGCAAAAGGCTCCTGTCTCCAGACAGGATCTATAAAATAATTAGGGACAGCCTTAAACTGTTTTTGGCAAAAAAACAAAACAAAAACAAAAAAATTCTAAAGCTCTCCCCCCAATAATGGCTGTAAATAACATAATAATCTTATTCCTAACATAACATCATTCACAGTCCCATCAATTTATTCTCTAAGAAATTGATGGAGTGGAGAGTAGAACTGAGGGATATAATCAAACTACAGTTTCCATACCTTGCCATCAATAAAAAAGAGAACCAGGAAGACGGGAGCAAAATTTTATCGCAAGAATAAGATCCCTTCATTACTTTGCAACATTTTCTCTACTCCTCTCCAGCAACAGTGGCCACCTTGGCAGAGAAACAAACCCAGCCTCCTTCACCACTTTTTGTATCTGTCCGTGTCTAATATGTGTGCCAGGAAGCCAAAACAGATGGTCTTTATAACTTCCTTTCATCCCTCTGTTTATAGCTTCTCTTCCAAACTCCAGGGATGGCTGACGTCAGGATTATACATCTGAATTTGTTATACTTTTAGCCAGGACTAATGCATTCCATAAGCTCTTAGAATGTGAAGTGGAATATGAGCCGTTTTCATGGAGGGTGTTGGTGAGTGGATTAGAAAAGAAGGGGCAAAGAAATATGAGCCAAGTTGGCAGCGTTAAAGATCACTTCCTCCCTGTCCATGTACCATGGGCCAATTAGAGCAATGGAGAACACTCTGGTCATTTATGGCATTGTGTATGTGACAGACCCACGCACTGGAAGACAGTGCCATCCATCTGTTGCAGGCATCAGACCAGACACATGGCACCGAGGGTTACACATTGAGTTATTTTAGGTTGGCCTGGGCTGTATCTCAATTAATTTGTTCTATTTCTGGTATGAAATGATCTTCCTGGAGGCTATGGAAATGTTTTTGTTTTCGTTTCAAACAAGCTAGAGAGGAAAAGTCTTGAGATAAGTTTTGGAAAGAGGGAAATAACTGGGCTGGTAATTTCTGGAGAAGCTGGTCTAAATGGACATCTAGGGAACTGGTGCATTCCTGAAATCATTTATGTCCTCTTCTTTTCTAGACAAGTGCATCCTTCTACATGAATATACGTATTTTCTGTTATTCCCAGGCAAAAGTTCTTTTTTAGAGTTGCAACTACCACAGGCCATGCTAGCTGGCATATTCTGGCAGTCGTTCTTCAAGAATGTTAACTTTTCAAAGCTTTGCCAGGCTGTGTATTCAAAAGCTTCTGTAATAACAGAAATGGGTAAAAACTATCCTTTCAGCAGTTTGTAGCCTATGCAGCTCTGTATTGGTGTGCTCTGAATTTCTTTAATTCTGAAATAAAGCTCCACGAAGAAGTGACTTTATTTGAACATTGAGAGCCATTTGACCAATGGACCCCTACACTTACAAAACAAGTTCAAAGGATAGCGCTAGAGAAAACTCTTCAAAATTTTATCTGAGGTCAGGCACCACTAGAGGAATTAAGAGGGCACACCGAAAATTAGGACTTATACCTGTGCTTCAAGGCTACCTCACATACCAAAATCATATTTTCTCCTCATCCAGCATTGCTTGCCCTGAAAATTGTCTCCTGCCAGGGTATCTAAAGAGGTTATGCTGGTTTCCTGGGGTCTGACAACCTTACTAGCCCACATAACCAGTGATGAAGGATTTGTGGATGTTTCTGTCCAAAAATAACAGCAAGACCATACCTATAGCTGCTCTAGTCTATGTATGGAGAGTCAGCTGGCGGTGAAGACAAGGCAGCCGGTGCCAAATCCAGATTTAGTGCACACCTGCATGCTATCAATGCACTCTCTCCTGCTTCATACTGTCACCCTCCCACCTCATCTATCCATTTGCCTTTCCTCTCTGGGTCCAGTTCACTGGGTCCAGTTCAGCTGCCCAGAGAATGCCCTGGAGTGACCAGAGGCTGCTGCCCTTCCTCCTCATTCTTCTCATTTGCTCACTCATCAAACACAGGTGAACAAGCTGTGACAGCAAGATGGAGGGTCAGAATTAGGACCACAGAGCAGTTGTGCATAATATTATTGGGAGAGTCTTTGTCCTGAGTGAGACTATCGGTCCTGCTGGGATGTCATCATCAGCCATTAGACAGTGGAGCAGTTGCCTCAGGTAGCAAACACTCATGGGAGCTGAGAAAATTCTGTGTGCCCACATGACCTGCACTGCATGTCCTAAACACACCAGCCTCTGTCAAGTACAGTGGGAGATATTGTCCCATCATCCATGTTTAAATAAACTTTGAGTTGATTTCTGCTTTTGGGTTAGGTGACCTTTTTTGTAGGGCAAAAGTGCACCTCAGAAAGCAGAGTATGTGGAGAATCTCTGAGTGTATGGTTGTGTAAGATTTGGTAGCATTTATTTATTTATTTATTTATTTATTTATTTATTTATTGGACTTATATACCGCCCCATAGCGCTACAAGCACTCTCCGGGCGGTTTACAATTTTAATTATACAGGCTACACATTCTTGTTACAGCCTTCTGATTCAAGAACTGCTTAACAAATGCTAATAAGAAACAAAGCTGGTTGGACAGCTTAGTGGTTTACAGGCTGGGAATTCAGTTCCCCATTATGCCTCCTACAAGTAGAACCAACCTGTATGGGCTATTGGGCAAGTTCCAAAATCCTTGGGTGCCCCCAGAAAAAGTGAATGGTAAACAACTTCTGAGTATTCTCTACCCAGAAGAATCTTAGAAAATCCTGAAAAAGGCTCGCCATAAGTCAAAATTGACTTGACAGCACATGATCATCATTATTAATAGGAAACAAAATAATTCTTAAAAAGTTTAAAATGTCATAACTGGCATTGGAGTTTGAAGACCAAGTGGGACTGACTTATAGTTATGAATATTTGGAGATGGCAGCTGTGGTTTCAATCCAACATATTACTGTAAGCTCTTGAAATAAAATCTAGGGAAATATCTGAAGTGTGGGGCACTTCTAGCTAAATGATCAGTCTGGGCACATGACTGATAGCCATTTTCTCTCTCATTCATCTGTTCCTTTAGACAAGAATTAGGTCTTACAAAACCAGAGGAATTTTTTTCCATTGATTACTGATGAATGATCTGTGGCTTATTGAGTGCAGTAATTGTTGTTTAGTCATTTAGTCGTGATCGACTCTTCATAACCCCATGGACCAGAGCATGCCAGGCCCTCCTGTCTTCCAGTGCCTCCCGGAGTTGGGTCAAATTCATCTTGGTTGCTTCAGTGACACTGTCCAACCATCTCGTCCTCTGTCGTCCCCTTCTCCTATGCCTTCACACTTTCCTAACATCAGCATCTTTTCCAGGGAGCCTTCTCTTCTCATGAGATGGCCAAAGTACTGGAGTAATGGCTTGCAGTAAATAGCTAGCTCTTGTATTTGCACATAAGACTTATTTTTAGCTTAATTCTGACTGCCCGTGAAATGTTTGAAAGGTTTGAAATAAGAATTAATCCACCAACATGCAGCATTATGAATGGATTGGTCTTGAACTGTTGATTTCTCTTGCTACTCAAGTGAAATGTGAAAGTAAATGTGAACAACTCCAACAGATTCAGGCATTATAAGAGAAACATACCACTACATTATTTTCTTGGTAGTAAGATATCTCATAAATTTTGTCTTCACAGCAAATCTATTGCCTTTTTAAGTAAAACAGGAGTACTCAAATAAAATTTAAGGTCAGGTGCTGCTTACAAAAATATTTGAAGGCCCTGGAATGGAACAGTCCTTAATTACCCACCAGTATAAAGAGCAGCTGGTACACATAATATATATATATAGAGAGAAAATCCTCATGTTGGGATCTTGCAGTACATACAGCAAGCAAGATTTGCTCTCTCTGAAGCTCCATTAAAGAAAGCTTTAGCGATAAGTGTTTTCCCTAGCTATTAATTGTGGCTGCTCCATTTTAAAGCAGGAGTATATTTTATTCCATTGCATCACTCTGCATATTATTATACTTTATTATAACTTGCTTCATTTTAAAATTGCATCACTTTCATGTGATTTTCTAATTTGATATTGGCCACAGTCCTATTGATATAAATTTATGGGGGTGGAATAAGATCATATTGGCCACCATCCTGTTGTCGACAAAATTTAATTTAAATTAATTGAAAGTTTCCTATCCCCACATTTCAGGTTCTGAGGCTTCCTAGGGCTCCTGTTTTCCCTAGGGAAACCTTTGGGAGCTCCAGGAGGGAGAAGCCTTTAATAGCCAAAATTCACTGTGAAATTGCCACTCCATGGTCCTGATCCCAACAGTAGCAACTCGGTGGTAATTTTTGACTCCTAAAGGCTCCTTCCATTCCAAGACTCCCAAAGGATTTCTCCGGGACAACAGGGAGCCAAGAGAGCCTCAGAACTTGAAATGGGGGGGGGGGGGAGGACTTTACTTGAGGGCAGGTTTCCACCTGCCCTCAAGGAGACACTCATTAGGCCCATTAGGAAGAAACCTAGTTTGGCAGCGGACGAAACTGGCAACTATAGGCCCATTGCCAATGTTTCATTCATGAGCAAAGTGGTTGAGAGGATGGTGGCCGACCAGCTCCAGGCGCACTTGGATGAAACAGATGCCCTGAATCCATTTCAGTCGGGCTTCAGGCCGCGCCACGGTACAGAGACGGCATTGGTCGCACTGTATGATGACCTGTTGAGGGAGGCTGATGGGTAAAACATCTCTGTTGGTCCTCCTCGACATCTCGGCAGCCTTTGATACTGTCGACCATGGTATCCTCCTGGGGAGGCTCTCTGAGTTGGGAATTGGTGGCCAGGCGTTTGCCTGGCTCCGTTCCTTCTTGGGGGACGTCCCCAGAGAGTACAGCTTGGGGAGAGTGTCTCGGCCCCATGGAGTCTCAATTGTGGGGTTCCACAGGAGTCGATTATCTCCCCAATGCTGTTTAATACCTACATGAGGCCGCTGGGCGGGATTATCAGGGGGTGTGGTGCATCGTGTCATCAGTACGCTGATGACACCCCGCTCTACATCTCCTTTTCACCAACTGCAGGAGATGCCGTTCTGTCCCTTCAGCGCTGCCTGGGTGCTGTACTGCAATGGATGCAGGAAAATGGGCTGAGGCTGAACCCGGACAAGACGGAGGTACTGAGGGTGGGCACCCCCACAGTAGGTGGTTTGGGAAACTCTCTTTGGGGGGTGACTCTTGCCGCCAAGAGTGGGGTGTGCAGTCTGGGGATCCATCTGGACCCGATGCTCACTATGGAAACTCAGGCGGCGTCGGTGGTCTGCACCGCCTTTTCTCACCTTCGGCGGATAGCCCAGCCGCGACCCTATCTCGATGTTGGGGCACTCACTACCTTGGTGTATGCGCTTGTAATCTCCAGATTAGACCACTGCAATGCGCTCTACGTGGGGCTACCTTTGAGGCTGATGCGGAAGCTCCAAGTGGTGCAGAATGCGGCGGCCAGGCTCCTTAGTGGAGTGAGAAAATACCAACATATCACACCCACTCTGGCCGCACTGCATTGGCTGCCCATTCAATTCTGCATTGACTTCAAAGTGTTGATGCTTCCATATAAAGCCCTAAACAGTTTAGGGCCTCGATATTTGACGGAACTCCTTCTCCCACCAAGAACTACCCGGATCACTTGATCAAGTTAGGAGGTGAGGCTGAGGAGCCTGACGCCAAGGGAGGCCCGAAAGGAAAAAAAACAAGAAATTGGGCCTTCTCTGCAGTGGCTCTACGCTTCTGGAACAACTTGCCTCCAGAGATTCGTGAGGCCCCGTTGCTGGGTATTTTTGAGATCCATCTAAAAACGTGGATGTTTAAGCAGGCCTTCCCTCCAGATAACACTTAATCTTTCTTTCTTTATCTATTCTTTGTTATTTTTGCCATCTTGAAGAATTTGCTTATTGTTTATTCCTTATTGTTCATTGTTTATTGTTTAATGTCTATTCCTGTATATTTTTATTTTTTGTTATATGTATATGTTATTGTATTTTTACCTGTCTAGAAGCCGCCTAGAGTGGTCGTATTGACCAGATGGGTGGGGTATAAACAAACAAACAAACAAACAAACAAACAAACACACACACACACACACACACACACACACACACAGATACATAGATACATAGATAGATAGATAGATAGATAGATAGATAGATAGATAGATAGATAGATAGATAGATAGATAGATAGATAGATACATACATACATACATACATACATACATACATACATACATACATACATACTGTAGGGCACTGTCCCCCTCTCTAGCACTAGAGGGGTAAGAGAAACTGTTTTCACTACCAAAGCTATGCTTACCAAATTCCTTCTTTCTCTGAAGCACTTAATGCTTTCTCAGTGCTGGTCATTTTGTGGGCCTCAACAATCTTGTACAATCTATGATCTTACCTAGAATTGCACAGCTGAAAGGAACTCTATGGATCATCTAGTCCAGCCCTTGTCAAGGAAGCACAGTGGGGAATTGCATTCCCAACCTCTGGTTTCACAGGCAGACGCCTAAACCATCGAGCTACCCAGCAGTTCCTCATCGTGCTCTACTCTCTTCCTGTCGGGAGAGATACCCTGCACACTTCTTTGCATGCTTAGATTTGCTCTGTGCCAGGTACCACCAGCCACATGGAACTACCTACAGGCTTTCACCAAACTTCACATGTACACTGTACAGTCATGTGTTTGAGCGCATTATGCTGTTGCATCAAAAAGTCAATGATTGTCAGGCTTGTCCATTCGAGTAAGCTCTGTCTTCTTGTCCTGGTATCCCATTAGCATCACCCCATCCCCACCCCTGCCCCATGGGAGTGTGCTACAGTTCCTATGGCAGTGGTACACTACAACTAGGGAAAACCTCTTCCATTCCATTCTCCTCTTCTTATGTCTCTACAAAATGACTGAAGAGGTAGAGACAGAAAGACCTTTCTGGAGCCTGTTTCTGCTTATAGATGAATATTTTCATAAGTGACATTTTTCTATTCCTGTTTCGTATTTCTGTTTTATATTTGTTTCAAGGCACCAGCAAAAATCTCATCTCAGAGACAATAGAAGGAGAAGGCTCAAGTTGGGAGTCTCTAGAGAAGAAACAGCAACCTGGATGTCTCCTCGCTCCACATCCCTATGCAGGCCACTGCCAACAGGGTAGTGACTTGTCAGGAATGAGGAGGCTGTGGTTTGTTTACAGCTGCGCTCTGCTGTTTGCTCCGTTGCCTGGTAGAAGCAACAGTATTTCTGTCCCCTTTCCAAACTGTGTCAACCAGTGAGAGGCAGAGTTCAAGCAGGGTCTGGGATGCCAGAGCCCTTTGCTTCCTCCGATGTCTAAGGCTCGCTCATTCTCTATAAAAAGCCACAGCTGCACTGCTTGGTCAAAACGGCAGACAACGAGCAGGGTAGTGCCCAGTGGAGAGAGCCAAAATGGGGAAAGCAGCTGCAGTGGTAAATCTGAAGAGAAGCAAGGAGAGAGCGGATGACATGAGAGGATGTGGGGGCCTCACGATGGGGAGGAAACATCCAAACGAATTGGTGTTTGGGGCTGTTCCAGCGAAAAACAACAATGGATCCTGCTGCAACTTAATAACAGCTAATTTAGCATGACGTATATTTGTGCAGGCCAAAATCTACTGCAGTCTTTACGATGCTACAGACCAGGACAGCCCAAAATACTGTATTTTGTTGCATGAGATACAGGATGAACTGCTTCCCCCATTCCATGTACTAAGATGGGTCAGACTAGAAGTAGAGCATATTTCAGTATTGATGTGTGCCTTTAAATCTGAGGGCAGCAAGATATCTTAGAAGGTACAGAGCAGGTCTTAGGGTGCACATGTAACTGTACAGTCATGTGTTTGAATCCATTATGCTGTTCCATCAAAAAAAATCCTTGTTCTCTTCTAAGGCAGATGCTCCTGTGTGTCCTATACTAGAGCCAGTTCTGGCTACAGGGTTCTTTTTCATCAGGTGGAAAGGAGATGAATAGGAACATCTGCGGGAGAATTTAAGAGTGCCCATCCTAGGGGTACATCAGTGGGGCCAAAGTTCCAGGACAAGTAAGGATCTCAGTGTGTGGGAACCATGAGATAATACTGTGGGATTAGAAAGTTTAGTCAGTAATCGGCCTACGCTGGCCAACCAAGCTACCATTGTTCCATTCATTTCCCTTACCTCCTGCTTATGAAAGAGGGGATTGTTTATTCCAGGTCAAAAAAACACACAGCCCGTTAGGATCAAGGGTAAAGGAGGGTGGGAACCTGGAGGGCAGCTTGTGTCTTCCTGCCTGGCCTTCTTGCTGGGAGATTGTGACGTTAGTATCACAGGAAGGAACACAGTGTTCCTGAAAGGAGCTACAGACATTCCACTCATAACTGAATGGAGATCTGGCGCGTTGCCCCCCCTTCCCCTCATCACATGAGCCAGTCTCCAGAAGAGTCCCACGGGGAGGTCAAGCTATTCTTAAAGCCCCTTTCCATGGCGGTGTTCCAGATCTATATTTCTTTCCTCATGCAATGGTGAAAACAAACTCTTCTCGGCTGCAGTAGTCTGGTGATCTCATGAACTTGCTGTATCTTTCCAGAAGACTTTAGTGGTGTAGAAACAGCATAACTGAGCATACGTCCACCAACACACAGACATACATGCACACACACACACATAAGCAATCCCCACTGCATCTCTGTTGCAGTAAACACGGCACTTTATCTTTCCGATTCTGGCACTGATTCACTTAATAGTAGAAATTTCTAGAGTGCTAGCTGAATCAGCTTGTTGCAGTAAACACAGCAAAAGTGGTACCTTAGGTGAGTTTTATTTGCCATAGGCTTTTGTGGACCCATGTAGCCCATTTCTTCCAGTCCAATTCAGATTCCTCTGAGGAAGCAGGCTTCGGCCCATGGAAGTTTATGCCAAATAAAATTTGCTGTAAGGTGCCATAAGACTTTTGTGTGTGTGTGTGTGTGTGGCATTCACTTACAGTATTTGCTTGAGTTATTTCACAGCTGTTTTCTTCTTCACAGTCAATGTTACTTCAAAAACCTGATGTGATTCTGTTGCTGCAGCTGGTGCAGAATGGTTCAGGTAGGATGCTATGCAGGGTCACCTATCAGGGCAAATCATGCCTATATTGAAGGAAGGACCCTAATGGACTTTTTGCTACTGGGATAGAGTCAAGGCTTTGTTGTGATTATAGAAAGTCCCACACAACTTAGATCTGATTACCTGAAAGGACATATGCCCATTTGGTCCTTGAGAGCATCTCAGTGAGGCCCATCTATTCCTGCCGCCACATGTTTCTGAGGTTTGCTCTGCGGTAGACCTGAGCAGGGCATTTAGCATAAGATTGCTCACTAGGGATGTGCATTGTCCCTCAACCAGGTCCACGCTTGAAAATAGGGCATACCATTTGGTGCCCAACCTGCCCAGTACCCTTTTAGAGATACTCTGGCCCAGTCTTTGTCCAGAGGCATTTCCTGGGTTGTTTACTTCACCACACGTTTTATTGATTATGATTGTATTTGTATGGAAATGACAGACATTGTATATATTGATTTTAGATATGTAGATTTGTTTTAAAAATTGTGCATGCTGCTTTGATATTTTTACAAATAAAGAGTTTATAAAGAGACATAGGTGGAGAAGATTCAAATGGGAATGGAAGCATCTGTTTCATTCCAGTTCATGAATTCTGATTGATCTTAAAAAGTAAGAAGAGCAAATTTGCATATGTTTCCTGATTTATTGTTTTGGATGCCTGAATTTTACCCTTCATGAGGTTATTCCTGGATTCTTTTGAGGAATGCAACTGAAATAGTAGAAACGGAAAGTGTGGAGATAATTACTCACTCTTAGCACATTAGTAACACTCGCAAAAATGTACTTCAGGTTCAAAGAGGCAGGGGCTTGCACAATCTCAGTGTGGGTGAGATGAGTGCAGGTATAGCCACTGGCATGCGTCTTTTAAAAGACTGTTCTAGAGGGGGAAAGGTGAGTACAGAAAGTTTCCAATGTCCATGTATTACATTTTTAACTCGTCCTTCCCTTGAGCAGTCCACTGTTAACTCTTCTATCCTCTTCCCACATCATGTTGTCCTCACAATATACCTGCCAGGCAATAAATGGCCCAAGGTCAGTCAGGCAGCTTCATGACTGAATGAGGATCCCAGGCCATAGTCCAGGGATATTGAGATTGGTAAGTAGCCAGATCTATCCACAGTATTTTGGCATATGTCGAAGTGAGGAGTCGTACTAAAATGGGGAAAAGAACATACAAGCTCAGATATCTCAGACTTCACCTCTGGCACCTGTTTCTTCACTTCTCATCAGATGGCTTTATGGGTCATCTGATATCACTGTTGATATCACTGTCTTGGACCTGGGATATACAGGACATTAGCACAAAGTATCCCTGTGGTAAAATTCCTATCACCTCAGCCAAAACTTGGAACCAACTCGTTACAAGTAGTATCTCGTTACCTTGCATTATTTCCTTTCCTGAATAAAGAAGGCATGACTACCTAGCATTATGACTTTAACTTTGCAAGAGATAACAATTGCTCCTTTTCTGATGTAATATTAACATTTTGTTGCTGTTATATATATATACCGAATCATGGAAGAGGGCTAAATGGCACAGAGTTCAAATGCTGTGGCTTGTACTGCATCCTGGTACTTTATTGTAGACATTGAGGTGACCATATGGCGGAAGAAAGGAGAGCAAGTTTTGTATCTCAGATAAATATCTTGCAAATTTCAGATTTTTTCCTAAAGCCTGCTTTTGAGATGCATTTGTTTACTTTTAGGAACTGTGAAAATTAAGAGTAACTTTTTAAGAATGGTAACTGCAATAGCAACCAACTAGCATTGGAAATATTACTGTACTGTAATCAGTTGTTTTTAAAAGTAACTTTCCAGCTCAGCTCTTGACTATATAATTTGCTTACTTTATAAAGCCATCAGCTCATGGTGGCCACTGCATTCTGTGTTTCCCACTCCTTCTCCTGCTGGCAGGAGTGGGGAAACTCACATTGTAATAGCATAGGACAGAGTGCTGGTTGTTGAATAGCATGGCTGGGGAAAAAACAGTTTGCCCTGATGTTTTGTTTTGGCCTGCGGTAAATCGCACATGCAATTTTGAATCTAGGTTATAAGTCCTGTGGCTCCCCAGTCCTTAACTTCTTCCAGACCTGGTGTACTTTCACTACCAACAATAACTGTGGCTTTCTCGGGAGTATCCCATGATTTGCTTCACAGGAGTTCTTTGAATAACAGAAGGACATTGGGATGTGCATCTTAATCTCCTTTATAATCTGGGCTTGGCTGATTTATGTGGATGCATCTTCTTATGTGCAAGAAATACACATGACTCTGTCAGATCATCAGTGATTAAATGCCTAGAGTTGGTTGTTCCAAAATTACAGCTGTTCCACAGAAGTAACTGTAAAAGTAATGGACCTTTATTTTTAATTGTAATTAGATGCTAACTTTGCTTTGGGGGTTGCTGCTTTTTAAATAGCCAGCTAGTTAGGCTGATACACAAAACGGCATTGAGAAAGACACCAAAGCAACTGTGTGTCCAATTGACTAATAGTAATTTTTGCTCTGCTTTAGATAGTGAGATATGGGTCAGAAACATGTACCAGTACAAGCTTAAAAAAATACAACTTTTTCATCCTAGTCTGGTTCCAAATAAAATGTGTTTAAAAGCTCCTGAAGTACTGAACACAGCTTCTGGGAAGATCTGACAAATCTAGACTGGGTAGGTTTCTCTGTTCTTCCTTTGTTTAAACGGGTTTGAAACTAGGAAACTGGGTCAGTTATTCTGTTAAATCTGAACTTCCAGCTTGAATAAGCTACTGTGCTTTCCAAGGCTGTGCTCCTCTTGGTCTTGCAAAGCAGGCAATTCTTAAGGCAAGGGACTGAGGCACGCATACGCACAGAGCACGTTCATTGGCCCAAGGAGGAATTCTGGAATGCTGTGGCCTAATGTAACCACTTCCAGATTTGCACAGCTCACGTCACTGCTTGAAACGAGAAGTGGGTCTTGCTTAGTCACCAGCAAACATAGCAACGCTGTCGGCACAGCAGAGTTTTACAACAACAGTGCAAGAACTGGTTTTTCTAGGTGTCCCAGGCTCCCAATTTGGGACAGGGTAAAGGCTTCTAGAAATTGGAAACTTGCCCATGGTAGTAATCGCACTACAGCTTTGGTAATGAGGTTCATAATGAACAATGCCTGATCATTTTGGTTCAGGACTGTCCTGCTAATCCACCCTTGGGGTTGTGAATGAGCAGCACAAGGCAGATGTGAAGGAAGCTTTGCATAAGGTTGCATCTGCAGAATCTGTTTAAACTACCAACTAAATTTTGTTTAGAATGGGCATGGTCAGCCTCTTAACCCTTGCCCTATAGGATCACTCTGTTTTCTTGAAGGTGGCCCAGGGACCAGAAGTTCCTTTTGCCACTCAGCCTTACAGAGCCCATACTTGATCCCTGCAATAAAGCTGGCAACATAGTTTGGGTTGAGATTTCTACTGGACCACATGGGCTTGGACAAGCAGATCGCCGAGATACAGAAATATATCAGAGATCTACGGTTTATATTTGGGATGTCTGCCCCCTTCCTTCTTTCTCTCTTCCATCTCAATTTTTCTCACTCCCACAATCCATGGCACTATTTTTGAAAGGAAAGTTATTTTTCTTCAGAATCAAATGCGTGGGATTTAATTTTTTAAAAAAAACATGCTTTTTTTTTTTAAAAAAGGGCAGTTCATGATCCAGGAAGGAATTTCAGGATAAAGTTTCCCCTTTGCTTAGAATATTTAAGTACATTGTTGGGTATTTGTTGTATTTATATATTTTAATGTACTGTAAACCGCCCAGAGAGTGTCTGTATTATGGGGTTACATACAAAATGAATGAATGAATGAATGAATGAATGAATGAATGAATGAATGAATGAATGAATGAATGAATGAATTCATACATACATACATACATACATACATACATACATACATACATACATACACACATACATACATACATACATACATACATACATACATACATACATACATACATACATACATACATGCCACTTGTGCTTCACTACTCATAGGTATGTTATTGATAAGATATCAAGTGTGGTGTGGAGAATAGAGTGACAGACTAGGGGAGACCTGGGTCCAAATCCCTGCTTGGCCATGGAAAGACGGACTAGTAAAAAACACTCCTTAAATTTCTCATTTACTTCGAAAACCCTGTTAGGGTCACTATAAGTCAGTTCCAACTTGACGGCACATATTGCACACACATGGTACTGATACTTGACAAAATGGCTTTCTGGGCAAGTCTAGACATTGGTCATACCCTGCATAGGATACATACTTTAGATTTCTACATTCAGATGTGCCACCTATGCAAGCTCTCATATACAAAGTACAGTATCATATTACTCAAACGAGGTGATCCAGAATGTTTAGGAAATAATGCAGATTTTCTCCCTGCTGAAAATCTCTATCACATCAGTACTATAGTTCGGTGACCTGAGGCTTTAAACATGCAAACCAGTCCTTTATAAACATGGAAGGATCCATAATTGCACTGGCCATATTTGTAAACCACAGATGGTTCCTTGCTATTCTGCAAAAGAAACCACATCCTTGGATATGAGCTTCTTTAGCTGAAACAGTTTAGATCATCTGGATGGACTTAAGACCATTTGTAAATCACTACAGGCTACATTCCTTCCATCTAGATGGGGATGGGGGAAGTAGCTGGGTTCGTGTGTTTCTCAATTATTCTTATAATGTCACAGGATTCCAAGCCCTCGTCTGTTCCATTCCATTTGCTGTTTTGATTTCTACAGTGGAGAAGAGATGAGGGTAGATTATCCTATATATCATCAAGGTCTGGTGGAGGGTAGTTGAATAATGGAATAGGTTCATGTAAGGGAAACAGGGACTTTAAATACAGCAAACCTGTGGGTCAGTTGTTGCTAATTTGAGCTATAGGGATGGTCTGCGACCATGTAAAAATAGCTTAACTCTCAGCCTCTTTTTTGTTGTTCTCCTACATCTGTCATCATGAGACTCAGCTGCACATTACTATGACAGTAATTCAGATTTGCTACATTCAGGCAATCCTTTCCATGTCAAATTATTGGCTGAGGAATCGTTCCATGCAGATGATCTCAGATCTTCCCTAAAGTGCAAATTCAGTAAACCCAAGCCAAGACAGTAGCCCCTACAGCATGGAGACTTACTGTCACCTCTCATAATATAAAATACTGAACCTAGAATACAATACATCCCAGGTATACCTTGTGGAAAAAAACTAAATCAAGAAGCCATGCTGGCTGAGATATGAAATGACTTGGCCATGAAGGACATACCTCTCCACAGCATCTTATGTAATTTCAACATGCAGTTTGAATTTCTGGTAAGGCTAGTTTCTGTTTGCATGTTTTGTGACACCTCTTGACTCCCACACAGCTAGATGGAATAAGCGAACAGCCCCTAGGTGCCAGGAACCAAAGGCATGGAGAAGTTGGTCCATATATCAGATTTTTACCCCCACAAACAACATAGAAGCAAGAGAGAGGAAAAGAGGTAGCTAAATTTCTTTTTGCATGGGGGGGCGGCAAGTCCCCTGCAGGGTACAGCATGATACAGCTGACACAAAAATGATCCATGTGCTGTAGCACAATCCTACCACAAGGACAGTGTAATCTCGTGGCTAGGAGGCCTGAAAGCTTGGGTTGTGTCTGTCAACCTGCTTTTTATTACTTGATTAGTAAGGTTTCAAAGTTGTTGGGTTTTTTTTTAAAAGGGAGGATAATTGTACAGCATAGTCCAATAAAATCTCCATGTGCTTCTGGAACAGTAATAAAAAGCTGCTTTCCAAGAACAAGAGAGACAGTATCGCCCCAATAGATCTTTTAAGAAGAGTGAAAATGGGATGCAGCCTAAATGCCTTGACAGTCCTTGTCTCTATTAAAAAACTGAGAGAAGACATGCACACATTAAAAAGAGACTCACACAATGCTGTGAATAAGCTTCTTTGAGCTCTCTTTTTGGTGTATGTGACTACAACATCGCTGAGAATTGAATGCTGATACTGCCTCTGGAGGGCAGCTTGACAACATGCTCCCCACTCCCTAAAATCTTGGGGCCTGTCCAGATGGGAGAAGTTGGTGGGCTCTGGTCCTCATTTAAACTTAAATGGTTTGTATCTTCACTGTGATCTATTTTATCTCCCACTTGAGCAGTCCTTGCCTTGTGGAGGCAGAGCCCATAGAATTGACTAGCCAGCTCTCTTCCCTACCTTTTCTCACAGCTGTCATTCAGATGGCTGCAGTAGCTTTCCTCTTATTTTGTTAATATAGAAAATATAGAAAAAGCAATGCATCAGCCTAGCAAGGTATTTGAAGTGTGCTATGTCAGTTAGGGAAATAGTAAAGAAATATGATGATGAAAATAGAAGAGGGGGGCTTCTCCATTCTTCCTTTTAATGCCACAATCCATCTATTTTGTCACAGGGTTGCTACCTCTGCTAATGCCACCCACAGCTCCATTCGGGTACAAGCTAACTGTCCATGCATGCTACGCAACAAGCTATTCTGGATTGTGCTGAATCAAATAAAAAAGAATGCCCTACCACTGTGCCAGAAAGGTGTGTGATAGTTCTTAAAGGGTCAAGATGGACTGATCTAAGTCGAAGCACATGTGGACCCTGCCATTCAGTACGAACCAAACCATATCAACAGTGATTCGTGTACTGATGTATATGCCGGTCTGGACAGGCCTGTGATCTATTTCAATTGCCTTCTTTCTTTCTCACAAAGCTCCCTTTTGCTGAGAAAGAAGGCAACAGCAGCTAATGCCTGGGACAGGCTGCTTCTACTTAAGCTCATTGATCTAGGATGCTTTTCTTCCTTCCTTCCTTTCTAGCATGGCAGCAGTGGTAACAAGAGAGCAGATAATCAAACAGGGAAAGAAAGCATGTGACCCCTGAATGCTTGCTTTCCTTTGTGACCACTGCACCTTCTTCCTCCTCTTCTTGGGAAAATTTGCCTCGCTATGTGCATGAAATGCAAGTTGCCTCTCTCAGACAACTGCCTGTGATAGGACACTTTATTTTTCAACACGAAGAGAGCTCAGAGAAAGAGTAGGTTGTGATGGTGAGGTTAGCCTATGGCATAGCAGCACACGCCAGCATTTTCACAGCATTAAAAGCTTGCAATGCTTGTATGTCTTCATTCTTGGAAATTCCAGGTTGCAAGTGAGCGTATTCATAAGTTGTTTCCCCCCTGAGCTCTAACATTACTTCCCATAGTAGCTTTGGCTCTGTTGCATTCATAATGTTCAGTGGTGCTCCATGGCCATTTTGATGAAAGGAAGAGAACGACAGTTGCCCTGTCCGACACAGGAACCCCATGTATGGAAACAGCCTTCTCTGCAAATGACTGTGTGCATTCTCCCCACAACGTGCATGTTAATTTGAGCAATGGTTCCCAACCTTGGGTCCCCAGATGTTCTTCAACTAAAACTCCCAGAAGCCTTCACCACCAGCTTGTAGTCCAAGAGCATCTGGGGACACAAGCATGGAAACCGTCTAACTAGAGGAATGCATTTTCAGATGTATAAAGGGACGTGCACCTTTATGACAGATCATCAGTTGTTTCAGGGTTGCCAGATAAGTATCTTCCCATCCTGAATGTCCACTGCCAAACGATACCAGTAGGTGTGTCCTTAGGATGTCCCAGGGCATCTACATCACAAGAGGTTGTGAAAAGTAGCTGGTATGTATGCGCAAGAATGTGAGACAGATTGCGGATTTTCTGCACTACTTCTTGAAGAAATGTTGTCTGTGTGACACACATAGAAATGCTTCAAGGTTGAGCTAGTAAGCCTGGCATCAGTGGGGATTCAAGATGAGATGGACACCCATGTATTAAAGCTATCACACACAATAAAATCAGTTTCATCCCCACCAGGACTAATCAATCCCTGCCTAGAGATATAAGAAGGCAGAGCGATTCCATGTGACTCAACTCAAAAGTCTCAGACCTGGCAACAGCAGTTGTTTAGCCTTAGAAATTGCCCCCAATTACAGTTGTAGCATGGAAAGTGAAGTGACTGTGAAACGATTTGCATATACTAAAACAAATGATGTTGATGTTGGACCATAGCTCAGGACTCATTCAGTTGGGCCACTGATTGGTGAATTGAGGGGGCAGATTAGTTCTCTCTCTTTTTCCAATGACTGTATGACATAATCACTAGAGCAGACCAGCTTGCCCCCGGAATACCTCAATCTGTGCCTTACTGAGCCTCTTTCAGGAGTTTGTACTTTTTCATGTGAGTCAATGTGCTCTGTTTTAGTCTGTTCCCAGCACATGCAATTGCTGGGAATGGGCTAAAACTGAGCCTTGCAGCTGTCAAGGCTGCTGAAGTCCCTTCCAGTTTCAGTTTCCTTAATAAGTGAGCCACTTCAGGATATCATCTAACTGAACACTTCTGGGCAGGAGAAATACAATTACTATTTTTGCCTTTGTTAGACCATTGCTGTTGCACCAAACCACTTAAATTTAAAGAATATGTTTCTTTGCATTTGTGTGATGTGCTGATCAAAACCATGGCTGTGGGCAGTTTCTCAATTGGCACTACACACAGGCAAATATTTTTTAAAAAAAAAAATAATCTAAGTGTTCCAGTGTAACAGCAATAGTCTAGCACAGACAAAAATAATGAAAAATAATAATTCAACATTCCCTGCCCCTCTACAGAGGAATTGGGGAAATGTTCAGTTGACAGCAGAAGGATCCAGAGGATCATTTGAGATTGATATGCCATTTGCATGTGGCATATCACTCATCCCCCTGACCTCAAGCAACCCTACCCTATTTAGACTTTACCACCCCACACCAAAAGGGCCAGTGTGGTTGCACCCTCAGTTGGTTTCCATCAAGATGGTTCCAGTTTCAGCCCCAGGCACTTCCCATTAAAAGCACGAGATAGCAGCTGATGGGAAAGACTCTCTAGCAGAGAACCTGAAGAGCTGATGTCCACAGATGCAGACAGTCATACCAACCTTCAAAACCATATAACACAGAGAAATCAAACTTTCTCCTCCAGCATGGCTGGCCCTGAGATTTGCTTAGAGGCACAGGGAACAGAGCAAGACCCTAAGATGTCAGCTAGCGTTCTGAGACCTGGCAACCTTTTTACAGTCGATCACCACTTGTCACCTGAGTTTGCAGGTCCAAAAAGCAACATGTCTTAAGGCAACTCTGGAGCCTTCTCTCAATGATCCCATCTGCCTGGAAGTGGACATGGATTACTGGAGGCCACTCAGTGGCTGCTTAGAAACTCACCATATGGCTCTTGCAACCATGCAGAATGGTGGTTTTCTGTATCCTTCCACTGCGCAGCTATTACCACTTCTGTGATTTCCAAATGACTCCAGAGAAATAGTCATTCTGTCTCTAGAAAACAAGTTATATGTTTATCTCACTTTGCTACAATGAGCTCATGGCAGTGTTCTCATTTTATCTTCATAACAACCCCATACGATACGTTGCACTAGAGGAGACTAACAGGTCGAAGATGACACCATCAGCCTTAGGATACAGAATGATTTGAACCTGCATCTCCTGTCTCATAAGAGCAAAACAAACACACACTCTTGCCTTCTAGAGCAAGTCTAGATCACAGAGACATAAGGTTTTAAGCAGCTGTACCATAGCTACATCATAGCCTCTGGACATGTTTAACTCATTCTACTTTGTGAAGGATGTGGGAGAAAATATGGGCCCGCTGGAAAACAAGATACTGGAAGATGTGAACTTGTATGCACAACAAAAAATGTGATGTTTTGTTCCCCAGTGGTAATTGTGGGTTCCTGCAACATCTATGAGGCTTCAGTAACTATTCTAGTATTTCTTATTTACTTTGGCAGTGGTGGTGGCCCAGTTCCTCATTAACCTAACAGATAAGCTTCCATCACTGTAGACTTTAATCTGCATTACGAGAGCAAAATACTTCATTCTGCCACCTTCTCTACTTGTGTTACTGTGCTATATAGGATGAATGGAAGAAGGATTTAAATATTGGTTTGTTGTGAAATTGTTTTTTATTGAAATATGTCTGAGGGAGAGATAACACTTTTCAAATACTTTAAAGACTGTTGTAGAGAAGAGGGGCAGGATACAATGCCACCTTCTAAGAAGAATATTATTAGCCTCCAAATCCTGTGAAGTACTAGTTCCCTTCTGTTCAGCATTGGTTGGTCTCATCTTGAGTACCGTATCCAGTTCAGGACGCCACACTTCAAGAAAGATGCTGACAAATGGGAACAAATTCAGAGGAGGGAAACAAGGATGATCAGGGGGCTGGAAACCAAACCCTGTGAGGAAAGAGTGAAAGAACTGTGCAAATTTAGCCTTGAGAAAAGAAGACTGAAGGGATATATGATAGCACTTTTCAAATACTTGAAAAGCTGTCATACAGAAGAGTGGCAGGATCTCTTCTCCATCATCCCGGAGCACAGGACACACAACAATGGGCTCAAGCTACAGGAAATAGAACCAATGGAACCAATTACCTCAGGAGGTGGTGAACACTCCAACACAGGAGGTATTCAAGAGAAAATTGGACCACCATCTGTCAGATCTGCTTTGATTCGGATTCCTAGGTTGAGCAGGGGGTTGGACTCGATGGCCTTATAGGCCCCTTCCAACTTCATTATTCTATGATGCTATGCTGCACAGCTGGAGGGCAATCACATACCTGAATTGCCCTGTAATTGAGCTAATCAGTGAGTTAAAGCTAGAAGAAAAAGAAAAGTAAGCATAAGCAATCGGTGTTTGCAATGGAAATATGTAAACAATAGCATACATGCATGTTTGCATGCACACGCATAGAGCTCTGCACCAGCTGAGATCTAATTCAAAGTTATGTTAAAAAAATAGTATTCACTGTCAACTTATAGATGCATGATATGAGGCTCTGAATTAGCCACAATTAACTTCTCAAGTCAGAAGTCCTGGAATCACATTACGGTGAGCTTGCTGAAATATCAATTCAGTGTACAGCGTCATCCTCAGAGATGATAGGGAAAGAAATAGAAAATAACACAGAGCATCGCATGCTGTCCATATATACAATTTTAAAAGATGTGACCTCAGTCTGAGTATTTTGATTAACATCCTGTCTTGTACTAGGCAGAGGAAGACTAGATAAGGAAATGCTGCAAGGGCCCCAAACAGCAGAAAGGCTGACTGAAAGCTCTCCATATGGGTAATGGATAAACAGTTATGGCACATTAGATTATAGATGCAGAGTGATGCTATGTATATTATTAGTGTTTTGGAAATAGTAACTGGAGGGCGGCTGTTTATCATTTGATTCTGAAGGATTATTCCTGCCCTTTCATGGAGTAACTGACCTTTACAGCATGCTGTTGAAAGAAATGGCCATGGCTTCAATATAATGTGTTCAAACAAAGGATAAAGCATTTTCCTAAGAGACGTGAACCTCTGTAGCAATTGATTGCAGCCATTCTTTTAATGCTTCCCTTTGGTCACTTAGCTCTGAACAAGAAGTGTTGGAAAAAGCACCCCAATGAAAGTCAACTATAAATGCTAATTTTCTTACTCCAATTTCATTGCATTCCCAGTGCTTGCACTGCCCCTCATGTTCAAGCCCTAATTCTCTGGCTTCTGGTCACATTACTAGGGATGTTTGAGTCTTTTTTCAAGTCGGCTCTTTTCAAAATCAGAATTCGCCAAGACTCACAATATTTGAAGGTGGCAGAAATGGGCCTATTTGTTCACTCCTCCACAGCACAGACAGCAGAGCTTAGGAAAGCTACTTGCTTGGACTACAACTTCCAGCTTTTCCATTGGCTGGAGTGACTCAAAGATTGTGGGAGTTGTAAGACTCAGGGGCATTCTGGGAGTCCAAAATAGTACACAAATTTATCATGGTCGTGTCTGCTGCCATGGTGGTGGGAGAGTCAAACAAATTAAGGAAGGGTGTGCGTAACTTAATGTGGATCAAATGTACTGCTCTCAAAATTCCTGGTGTGCTCCACAGGCATTAAAGGCACAGCAATGTTGTGTCTTGGATGCTACTAAGCTGGCATCTAGGAGTAAACAAGAGAAGATAGGAAGTTCCTTGCACAGAAGTGATATCTATGCAAGAAATAATTCTGAAGTAGCCACTAGCCGTCTTACAGTGCATTTTATGCAAAAGCAGGAAATAAGGAAGTAGGAAGTAAGTTGGACATATTATGGTTCATCCTGCCATCTTCTGGACAATGAGACAAACAACAGGTCATGCTGTAAATGTAAACTATTAAAATTGATACCGTAGCGGCTTTGGTTCCTTAGGTTCTGATTTAATTTTATTTAATTTTGGTTGAGTTGCTTACCCAAAGTAATATTTTTCATTTCATATGTGCACTTGTTTTTCACTTAGCAAAATACATGTTTTGGTTTTTAATGTGTAAAACATTATTCAGTCCTAGATAGACACAGCTGAACAGCGCACTCAGGCACTGTATGATGATAACAATGAGCATGTGCCATAAGAATGACTCTGATTTATGGCAATCCTTCTCAGGGTTTTCTAGGTGTAAGCTACTAAAATAGTTTACCCGTCCTTTCTTCTGATGACACTCTGGAACTGTGCAGCTTGTGTAATGCTATATAGAATGGTTCTTTTATCAGGAGGAAGGGTGGGGAATTAACTTCCAGCTCCTAGATATGATGTTCCAGCCCACTGAGTTCTCCAGTCAGCAGGCAATATATAGCTTCCAACAAGTTAGGGGTGTAATAGAACTGGCCTCCACGTGATCACACTTATATTATAGAATTACCTAAAAAGGACTAGCATTAGCAACTCAGAGTATTTTGCATTTTCAAAGCTAACAACTAGTTTATCTGACACAAATTTTTACGAACTGTAGCCCACTTCATCAGATCCACAAGCAAAAGCAAAGCAAACAATAATTAGTATGGTGAACAAAAGGAGGGGAAATGGGCAGGGAGAGGCACAGTACAAAATGCAGTTTGTATCAATTATCAACTGTACCTATTTAGCGAGGCATATGGATTGACTGATTGATTGACTGACTGACTGATTGATTCAATGAGGTTGGAGAACCCTACCTATCTAAATGACACTCTTTCTCAATTTATAAAAGGGCCAGCAGCACATTGCCTTAAAAACACTGATGTACCTTGTTGATCTTCTCTTTATATAGCATCATAAGAGAGACATTGATATAGTAGTTAATCCTCCTAAGGGCTCAAAGACCCAGGTTCTAATATCCATTTGGGTGTGAAACTGACTAGGTGGGCCAGTCACTGTCTCTCTCAGGCTATCTTATCCCACAGGTTTTTTTGATTATAAAATTGTGTGAGGAAGAGGAACTTGTAAGCCTCCCTCCATTTCTTGGTGGAATAAATTAATTTTTCATCCAGTTTAAAGGATGTAATATGTAAAATATTAAATTTAATACAGCTCCCTTTAAAATACTTGGATATGGAGGTCTAATACTTCCTGTTAACTCCCTGTTCCTAGGTGTAGATTTTTCAAAGGTGGATAGGGACTACAGAGGACACTAAACTCTTCTTCCCATTGAATAGTCTAGGCCCAGCTATCCTTCTAGGCATAGTGAGGCAGTCAAGTCAGGTGCTAGATACAGGAGTTGAGAACAAAATAGAAATCTTGAGCTGGCCCTGATATGCTGCCTTGCTATTCTGCTTCTGCTCAGAACTATTCACCCCCCATGGCTGGTGGTCTTCACTGTGTGGCTTTTCTATGTACGTACAGTACTGCCAAAACCTCCTGACATGTGTGGCAGTAATGTAGAGACAAAGCAGGCTGAACTGTGGGGGCAAGCAAGTACACACCGATGACATACTATGTAAAACAGTTTCCCCCAAACTTGTTTCATATGTGATAGACTACAAACTTTTATCAAACACATCTGGAAGGCAGTGGCTTGTAGGGAAGTTGGTAAAGAGCATCAGATAAAAGTAGACATGCAATTTCAGTGAGGGAACCAGCCATCCTCCAAGAGGTAGGCTGAAAGAGGGTAGTCGTTAGAATCTGAAATACTGTAGCTTATGATCTATCTGAGCTACTAGAAAATCCCCACTAATTTTCCAGCTGAAATGAAATAACCAGCAGAGTCCCATTTATGATCAGTCCTATGGCCCATTTATTCATGGTGTTTTGATTGATGACGGGGTAGAGGAGAGCAAGAAAAGCGCTGATGAAATTTCCCAGTGATGCCAACTCATGAGGTAATATTAATACAGGGAAGAATTAGGAAATTATGTGCTACAAATTGAATGACCTCATGAGCTGAAGCAATTGAAATGGAATGAAATGCAATAGCACCAAGAATAAGGTCAAGCATTTGAGGACAAACAATTAGTGTATCTGTTATTTTCTGGGGGCTTGTCATTTGGGAACAACTGAGGTAGAAAGAGATTTCAGGACATTGGCTGATTACAGTATGGCCATGAAATGCTGATGTTTTGCAGAAACACACACACACAAAAATAAGTCCACATCCTGAATGCATTAAGTCAGCGCCATTGTTTTAGGTCACAGACAAGCTCTGTTAGGTCAGTGTTTGTTTCTAGTGGGAATAAGGAACAGTGATGGAGTTAAAGAGTTTTGAACTCTAAACTTAAGTTTTGTATGCTGTTCCTACCCCACCCATGAATAGGACTGCTAGTATTGCTTCAAGATAAGCTAGCCTTGAGGCATTGGTGGGGCTGCTTTTACTGTTGAGCTGGGACTGGAAGTATGTTCCAAAGATTTTTCTCAATGGCACCAAACTGATTAAAATAAGATTATTTGTCGAGGTTGATTGTTCAACTAGATCTTATTCATTGTTGTCGAATTTTGCCCTCAGCTTTCAGAAAGAATTAATTCAAGTTGGAAGTAGGTGAGATGACCTGTTTCTATTTGTTTTACAGGAAATGTGCTTTCATTGATAATTGTTTCACGTTTATGAAAATATGTGGAAGCTGACTGGATTTGGGTTTGAGCAGCACAGTTTTGGTTATATACATTTTAAACAAACGAACATTCCAATAAATAAATATTCAATAAATACCATGTTGCTATTAAACTCCATGATGTGGCCTGAGAAAGATGGCAGTGTGATGTTGGCAGTGTGATGACCCCTGGTCTTACAGCAGTGGCCTGGCCGATCCCCTCTTCTGGCATGGCAGCCCCATGCGGTAGCTTGGGAGGTGTTGGGGCGTGCCTAGTTGGGGAAGGTCACGGTGGTACACCGATCCCCTACAGATATTGCAGTCCTGCTGTTGTTACGAATACATAATCAATACATTGGCCACAATCCTGTGTTGATTTTATACCAGCATAATTTTAATTGCATAAATCATGACAACAGATTGATGATAATTAACAAGTTGCACCCAACTAGGAAAATCAGTAAGTTGCATTCTGCTCCTTCAATTTTCATAATTAAATATTTAAAATGAATCCCAATGGCATGTGCACCTCAAGCAACCCTATTTGGTCTGGCTCCTTTAGCAAGGCAAAGAAACAAAAAAGACATCTTCAGAGGACAGCACTCTGTGCTCTGGTGTAGTATGCTTGGGAGTGGAGTATTACATTTGGTTATACACATTTTAAATAAACATTCAAATAAATAAATATTCAATAAATACCATGTTGCTATTAATCTCCATGACGCGGCCTGAGAAAGAAATACTCCACTCCCAAGCCAACTACACCAGAGCACAGAGTGCTGTCCTCTGAAGATGCCGGTCACAGAGACTGGTGAAACGTTAGGAAGAACAACTTCAGAACACAGCCAAAGAGCCTGAAAAACCCACAACAACCATTATACCCCGGCTGTGAAAGCCTTCGCGAATACAAACAAAAAAGAACTTTATATCCTTGCCCTCTCTTGTCTTCTTCCACTGCTGGGAGATAGATTTTAATTTTAATGATTCAGCTGCCCTAACTGATTAAAATATATATCAATTGGCTTCTCCTTCTGCTGGAGGAGGAAAGGTATGAAGTTTTTAATTTCCCAATTTCCTCACATCATTAAGTTGTTAAGATGTCTGTTTAACCTACATGATATGGGGATATTGAAACTAGCTGGGGAATTAAAGCAGGGAGCTCTCTTTAGTTTGATCCCAGCCATCCCATGCACTAGAAATTAATCCAGACTGAGTGATCCTACCTGTACCAGAAATGTAATAATCCTTGACAGGGACACAGAAAGGTGCATATATCAATACTCTGCATATGGGCTGGTTTGCTCCAGCAATTGCATTGTCTGATCACTGAAAAAAGGAGAGAACCAGCCTGTCCCTGCAGCGGACCAAATAGTGGGACAAAGTCCATCTGATTTGCACCCTTAGATTCCCTAAACTGGCCAGCTGCATATGTTACAGTGGAGGATATTATTTTCTTAAATGCCTGTCCAAGTGGTTTCTTGATGAGGAATGGGGGAAAGAGTACCATCATGTCTACTGCCAGCAGTAAAATGTTTTGGGCTGGCTTGACTAATGCTAAACATTGCTTTCATAAACTCTGTATTGGAGGCTTCAAAGTCTTATCTCATTATGTGAGCTGATATGACTGATGCTGTAGTTTATGGTCTTACACTGGTTGTTCATGTTCCTATTAGTCTAGCTTTATGCAGAAATGCAGCCATCATAATAGTTCCATTGCTAAATTTTATAGACTGACAAACATGTTGCTGCCATTCTTTTCTGTCCTAAAAGAATACGTTGTAGCACCCAAGTATATCAATAATCTGTTTCAGTTTTCAGAAGCAACTGCACGGATGGCAATGTTTGGAACATACTGCATATGCTTTTGATTAAGGTTAACATGCATGCATTTACCCCTATGCCATTCAATTCAGCCATAGATCACTGGGGATAGGATCCAGAGTTTCCCCTGTGAGGCTGAGGTGTTAGTCTTCTTAGCTATCAGTCCATTCATAAATTCAGCAACTGCTGTCCCTGTAACAGGGAGTGTCACAGGGAATGATGTATTTCTTTTGTAATTAGAGTAGGAAAATATTAACACAGGAAATGCCATCAATGAGAATATATTCTGTTCATTATTTTCATGGATAGAAAGGAAGGAATAAAAACCAATAACCTCTTGTAAAAAAAGGGGGGGGAGCCATGAGGTCATTACACAATACTAATGCAGGAGTAGGTGGTACCTTTATAGATCACTAAAGAGATCACACAATCTGTAAACTTTCATGGATCAGAGATGGCCTCTTCCTTGAGGACACACCAATGTCTCAAGAGGTCAAAAGTTCTTGGTAGTTGGATTTTGCCACATGTTTGTCTCAGATGTAAGCTAGAGAGGATTCAGGCTGCATTGGAGTTGTGGCTTTGAAGTTACAGCTAGGGACGCTGTTGATTGGGCATCATACCCCAGTTCTTTAAAGTGCAGGCATATGCATACTATTTCTGTAGAATTAGAATCCACGTAAGAAAAATAAGATGTCTACTGTGATATTTATGAACATGCATATCTTTATAAATCTGCTATCCCAATTATGATATGCTCACATGCAGCAGGGCCATATGTAGGAAAGAGACACCCGCTGCAGTGTCCATGAGCTGGGAGTGGCTGTTAAATCCCAGGGGTTTCTGTATATATCTTTGCACCTAGGCTTCCCTGGCTCACATTTCTATTGATTAACACAGGAAGGCTAGCATGGAACAAGGACAATGCCTCGGGTCTTGAGGATACAGTTTCCCTCCTTGCAAGTAACATGAGAAAGGCCTGGATCTCTTGCACATCAAGCTGTAAGTGCATAAATAAGCAATTCTAAGTGCCTTTTGTCCCCCCAGTAAAGCTTATGATGGTAAGGCCGTACCTGGAGTATTGCATACAGTTCTGGTTGCCGCATCTCAAAAAAGACATAGTGCAACTGGAAAAGGTTCAGAAGACAGCGACTAAAATGATGACTGGGCTGGGGCACCTCCCTTATGAGGACAGGCTACAGTGTTTGAGGCTCTTTAGTCTAGAGACTAAAGACTCTTTAAGTCTAGAGACCTTGCCAACAAAAGTCTGAATAATCAAAGCTATTGTTTTTCCTGTTGTGATGTATGGAAGTGAGAACTGGACCATAAAGAAAGCAGACTGCTGAAGAATTGATGCTTTTGAATTGTGGTGCTGGAGGAGACTCTTGAGAGTCCCCTGGACTGCAAGGAGAACAAACCTACCAATTCTAAAGGAAATCAACCCTGAGTGCTCACTGGAAGGACAGATCCTGAAGCTGAGGCTCCAGTACTTTGGCCATCTCATGAAAAGAGAAGACTCCTTGGAAAAGACCTTGATGTTAGGAAAGTGTGATGGCAAGAGGAGAAGGGGACGACAGAGGATGAGATGGCTGGACAGTGTCTGCAAAGCAACCAACATGAAATTGACAGAACTCCAGGAGGCAGTGGGAGATAGGAGGGCCTGGTGTGCTCTGGTCCATGGGGTCACTAAGAGTCGGACACGACTAAACGACTAGACAATGAGTCTAGAGAAAAGGAGCCTGAGGGGGACATGATTGATACATATAAAATTATGTAGGGGATGCATAATGTGGATAGAGGGAAGCTCTTTTTCCTCTCACGCAATACCAGAATCAGGGGACATCCACTCAAATGGAGTGTTGGGAGAGAGAGAACGGACAAAATAAAATATTTCTTTATGCAGCATATTGTTAGTCTGTGGAACTCCTTGCCACAGGATGTGGTGATGGCATCTGGCCTAGATGCCTTTAAAAGGGGATTGGACAGATCCCTGGAGGAAAAGTCCATTGCAGGTTACAAGCCATGATGTGGATGCATAATCTCCAGGCTTAAAAGGAAGGTACCTCCAAATGCCAGATCAGGAGACAGGCATCTGGTGGTCTCGTGTGCTCCCAGAAGCATCTGGTGGGACCCCTGTGAAATACAGGAAGCCGGACTAGACGGGCACTTGGCCTGATCCAGCAGGACTCATCTTGTGTTCTTATGTAGTGTTACTTGGTCCTGTTTCCACCCAGAACTCCTGTCAGCCTCAGGTCCAGGTTCACTGATAAGAAATGGTGGGAACTGCTGTTTATTTTTTAAAAAATTGTTTTATTTTAATTATTTTCACCCATCTTTCTCCTTTAAAAGGACCCAAGACAACTTAAAACAATTAAAAGACAGCATGTTAGCTAATAACAGTGAGTATATTATACTAAAAGATCAATGAATACAATATTTATTTACAGTATTTTAGTTATTAAGTAATTACATTTATACCCCACCCATCTAATGCCTAAGCACTACATTGGATGTCTAACAGCACTTAAAAACACAACGTTTCTGCCAATAACAAAAGACATAGTAAAGGTAAAGGTTCCCCTTGACAATTTTTGTCCAGTCGTGTCCGACTCTAGGGGGCGGCGCTCATCCCGCTCTTCAAGCCATAGAGCCAGCGTTTGTCCGAAGACAATCTTTCCGTGGTCACATGGCCAGTGTGATTTAGACACGGAATGCTGTTTACCTTCCCACCGAGATGGTACCTATTTATCTACTCGCATTTTGCATGCTTTCGAACCGCTAGGTTGGCGGGAGCTGGGACAAGCAACGGGCGCTCACTCCGTTGCGTGGATTCGATCTTACGACTGCTTGGTCTTCTGACCCTGCAGCACATGCTTCTGCGGTTTAGCCCACAGCGCCACCACGTCATAAGCAAGACCAAAACAGTTCAGTGCAGTAAGGTACAGGTATAACAATCCATGTAATTACCTCATTCAGGCAGCCATGCACTCAAGAAGAGCTTGCCTGAAGAGAAAGGTATTTCTTTGCCTGCTTGTGGCTGGACAGCAGAGATGGGGTCAGCCTAGCATCTATTGGGAGGGAGTTCCAGAGTCTGGGAGCAGCCACAGAGAAACCTCTCTCCTATGTCGCCACCAAATGCACCAGTGAAGATGTTGGGACCCAGAGAAAGGCCTCACCTGATAATCTTAATATCTGGGCAGGCTCATAAAGGGAAATACAAATCTTGAGATGGCTAGTTAAACTAGCCTTTAACTACTAGATGCACTCTCTTAATCTGGCTGACCCAGTGAGCCTTAGAGTAGCAGGGTAAGGATAGAAAGTCTAGTCAAAACACCAGAGGGAGCAGCGTGTCTGTGCTTATGTGGGGTAGTGGTAAAGCAGAGGTCAACCACCAACTTCCTTCACGTGTAATGCCATCCTCTTATTTCTCCAACACATGAGTTTCGAAAGGTGTTTTTTTTTTAAAAAAAAAAATTTAGGGAGGGGGTTGGACAAACTATTAGGAACCGAATAACATCGGCCTGCTTAATTTTTACTGGGCGACTACACAAGAGGCGAGCCCGAGAAAGACCGACAACAGCTGGTCTCAGTTCCCATAAAAGTCCCAGTCCTCTTCCGCGGCTTGTGCCTCTTCTCCGCTCCCACAGAGGCAGGCTCTTCCACCATAACGTGGTTTCCAGGCGTTAGCGAAGCCTTCGTGACGAATTCGGCGCGGGAAACCCTCCATTCCAGCCTCCTCCAAAAAGGGGAGCTGTGGCGCCTTGAGTAAAAGCGCTAAAGGAGGGCGCCTAAACAGCTTTCTTTATTCGGATGTTCGCTTCTCGACAACAAACAAGCTTTTAAGTCCCGCAAGGCTTTCCTTAGCCTGGCTATTGCAAAGCTTGTGTGAGGGAAGGGGGAGGAAAACTCCACCCACCCACCCCCGCCTCAGTCCTGGGGGCCGAATCATTGCAGGGCTTCGACTACTACTCGCTGCGTTTTGGCTTGCCTTCATTTTTTTGCACGTATTTATTAGGAACTGGGATGGAAAGGGGACGACGAAGCAACGTCGGGCTAAGCTTGTTTTGACCAGAGGCAATGCGTGATAAGGAGGAGGAGGCGCAGGGGGGGGGCCTTCAGTTACGCATTTGAAACGTCGCCTAGAAGAGAGGTATCCCAAGCTGGAGTGAGTGGAGCCCTTTCCTGCTTCGTTCGGAAGCGCGCCTCTTTAACTCTACGTTTCTCAGGTCCGTATTAAGCACACTCGCGTCCACATACCTAACGGGACTTATCTACACACCTGGTATTTGTATACCTAAACAGACAACAAAAGCTAGGGCTCCCTGCGTATGGCCGGCACGCGCGGGCACCCTCCCGCCCAGCAGCTGCTGCGTCTTCTCCCCAAGAAGCACGGCCGGGAAGGCGCCGAGGAGGAGGCGTCGTCGTCGGGACAGGCGAACTCGCAGCGGCCCTCCTGCCCGCCCATTGGCAGGTGTTCCGCGCGCGCTCTCCTCCATTGGTCGCCTGCCTGGCTCACGTGCCGGGTTTGAACTCGAGATCCGGCGGGAGCCCTTGGAGTTGCCAGAGGCCGAAGTCCGGCGAGCCCCTCGCTCGTCCCGCCACCGCAAGACGGCCAGGTAGCTTCACAGGCTGCGAGAACCAGACCTCCCTGCAGCCTCCTTGTCGTCCGAGGAACTACCATGGGCAACACCGAGTCTGCTCCGCTGGCGGTAGCCATGCGCATCAGTTTTAGCAGCAGCAATAGCACCGCCAGCTGCTGGATCCCAGACGCCTTTCCCCGGGGTAAGTGCAGGGATCGACCATGGCGGGAAGGGTGTCGTCTCTTATCACCCCATCAATGTCTGATTTAAGCGTGGATGCTTCGAAGAGTAACAGATTTATTCTGATATAAGCTTTCCGTGCTTTGCACTTGGTTTAATTAGCATGCATGAAGTGTACAATACTCCTTCGCTGGTATTTGCAGAAGGAGAACAGTAAAGGCGAGGATGATGATGATCTTGAGTTTCAAGAACAGGGTGGTCCAAGGCATTCTGCCCCATCCATCTACCCACATGCAGAAACTGACCAGACTTGTAGCTAGAGCCAACTTGAGTAAACAGAATTCTGCTGATGGGGCCAGGTGGGAAACACAGCTCTGACCCCTAACAGAAGTTAAAGGCAACAGAGGGGTTGTTGCTCCCTTTGGATCTTCTGAGTGACCACCTCATTCTGCTAATGGTAGGGCTGGTCTGATGCAAGGAATACAGTTTTGGACTATTCTTACTCAAAATCCAAGATACTGTACTGTATATGCAGTGTAGCGGGAGGAGGATTCAGAGCTACAGTGATTCCTGGCAGCATAGGAAAGGTAAGATAATTATTGTTAATAAGCACCTGTCAGTGTAGAATTTCACACTCTTTATGGAGTTGGAGGAAAAGGATACCACAGCAGATGGTTTGGCTTCCAGATAGGTTGGGACATGTGCTCTAAAGTGAGAAATCCTGTGAGCCAGTAGAAGGAAGCACTGATTTGTCTTTGCAGAGGGGTGGGTAACTGAATTTCTGCATGTTTTTTGTCTTATAATTTATCTCTTAATTGTGTCTTAGTCAACATAATTGATGGGAGTTGTAATTCAAAAATATCTGAAGGGCCAGATTTATCCACCCTGGCCTTGGGCATTAGAAGCTGCCAAATATGTGCGTGTATGAAAGAGCTTTCTTGGATTTTTGAAGCGATTGCAGCAAAAAGTACTGTATTACAAAGTCCTGAGACATCTTTTTACTATGACATAATCTTTTATGGTCCAAAGTCCACTTTGCCAGGTTCGTTGTGATACAAACAAACCAACAAAACAAAGAGAAGCAAAAGTATCAAGTAGTGCAATACATACAGTATGCAAAACAAATTAATATAGAACTTAGTATCTGTGCAAGAGCCTTTCAGGAGATGAATAAGCATAGCCAAATCAATAGTATTAGTAAAATAAACAGGAATAGTGGTGAGATATAAAGTAACTGTTTCTCTACACATGTTTATATACATTGATATCACTAGTCTTAATTTTGAAGATGTATTGAGGCCCAATTTTGCAGTGTTTGCTCTGGTTGAATTTGGTTTCAGCAAATCAGAAAGCAATTAACTTTCCTTAGTGCTAGTTTACACTCTTGTCTTTTCCTCTTGTTTTACTGAGAGTCAACAGTGGGCTTCAACCATGATAGGTGGGCCTTGCGTTCTTTTGATTGGATTCTGTAGTCAGTTTTGCTTTCTGTAGTACTGAAATCCATTCAGTGTTCTTTCAGTCTCTCAAAGACAGGACATATGTTCTTGCACACTTAAGCAAAAAAATCAGTTTGCCAGTTGAAAGTGGCTATGGCCAGTGAAAGCATCTATCACAGTGAATGTGTGCTGTTTTATAAGGTACTGCAAGACTACTTGTTGGTTCTGCTGCAACAGGCTTACTCATCCATTTATCTGGGTGTGCCGTGCAAATACGGCGAGTATATAGCTGACGAAGATGTTGTATATCACCGTGTTCTCCCCAGCCTGCTCCCTAAAGGCGTAAGCGGAACAGGACTGAATCACAAGACTTCGTGATCATCGTTGCCTGAGCCATGGGTTCTGTCTGTCCATGCTGCCTTTCACAGCACCACATGCACTTTGTGCCTCTGGCAACAGATTCGCATAGTTGTACTCCTTTTATGCAGGAGGGCAGGAATGTTCCAGATGCTGAGTTCTTCACTTCCCATTTATATAGACCAGATGCAGGCAGTTCAAGTGCTACTCACATGGCTCAAGGGGCCATGAAAAGGTTTTTTTAAAAACATTTTTTTCCCCGATAGTTCATAAATATCTTCAGCTGGAGGTTTACAGAGTGGTATTCAGCAATAATATATTATAAGCCATAACAACACACAGAATTAAAATGCAGTGTTTACATGCCAGGCTGGACTACACAGGGGAGGCTTGCAAGAATAGATAGCTTTCCAGTATGCATCTGGAAATAAAAAAATTAGTTGGAATGCATTGAACATCAGCACAAAGAATTTTCTATAATAGTGTGTGCCACCATATTCTATGCCCACATGATATTTGTTAATATTTTTTGTGATATCTAACATGTTAGCTGCCTCCCTTTCTGTAGACCAGGAACCTGGCAACCACAATTCCATCTTTAACTAACCTTAAGCCTTGCTATTGGTGCAACATTTGCCTACATAATTTGTCAGTTTCTTTTGGCATTGATGAAGGGGATGGTGCAAGACAATGTAACACATTCTTTGAACCCAAACCTACTTCTCCCTAAATGGCTCCCTAGTTCATTGCTGCTTGAGGCAAAGTCTTCAACTCAACGGTTATTTTTGACTCTTCCTCACAGAACATCACACCAACAGCACACAAAACTGGTATTCTGTCAGCTGCAGCAGCTATTACCTGTCTTGTGGATACAATCTGCAGGTTGCTACTGTTAGAGTAGAGTGCTCTTGCTTTTAGAATCATCCTCCTGCTTTGTGAATGTATGCACTCACCCCATCTTCAAGTGAGATAATTTTCAAAGAAATATTGGTGAGATACTTGTCGCTGCCAAAGCAAAATTGTAAAAGTTCCTCCTTGAGGTGATATGCCAGATCCTGCCCTTTTGCTACCTTTAGAAAGTGTATGTATGTGTATGTGTTTGTGCATTTTTGAATATTTAAAATGGGGATTCATTTTTAATGAAAAGCTATTCATATTTACTTGTTTGGTTTTATTTCATACTTCCATTCTTATGTCAGACTGTTAAACAGTAGTACATTGTATGCTCCGTGGAATGGGTAGATTTCAATTTTAAAAGCTGCTAAAATAAAAGAGTTTTTTTTCCTGTTTCGTATTTTAAACCCAATGCCCAAGGATTATTTTTATAATCACCATCATCTGTATAGTACTTTGAACGTATGAATTGCCTTGCAAACATAATCATAGTACCCTTGTAGGCTCTTTCCCTTTTAAAGAGCAAAACAATGTGTTAGAAATAATGTTCCTATAATGATTTTAATTTTCCGAATTTTGACAAGCAGAAGGTACTTAAAAATACAGTACTTTCATAAAGCCTTTGCCTCATTCATGTTATGACTTTAAACACATTTGGAATAAACTCTTCGGACACGATAGCTTGCATCTTATTGCTAGTCCTTATTAAGAGAGAGAAGGGGACGACCGAGGATGAGATGGCTGGACAGCGTCTGCGAAGCAACCAACATGAATCTGACACAACTCCGGGAGGCAGTAGAAGACAGGAGGGCCTGGCGTGCTCTGGTCCATGGGGTCACGAAGAGTCGGACATGACTAAACGACTAAACGAATTAAGAGAGAAGCCCCTGAAACAGTTGTTGAGTGATAAGGCACCACTTAGCTAAATCACACTGAGCTAACTGGTCTTATTGGGAGTAGCAGTTAATTACTAGCTATTGGAGAAAAAAAAGTTCCCTCTGATTTTCATCCCCGCTGTGTGGAAGCCTCACCCATCTGCCCACAGGGTGGGGTTTCATCCAAAACCCAGAACTAAACAGGCTTCAATACTGGTGGCTGCTGTGCAGTGCCAGTGGCGCTCTGTGCATGCACCTTAGACTCTAAGGTCATTTGACAGCTACAAAAAAAGTATCAAGAGTGGTATGTACATTTCTACATAGCATTTATAGATCAGATTAATGCTTTTGACATGGGATGTGGAGAAGGTATATGGGAAATTTGGATGTTCTGAGAAATTCATGTACATTGTTCAAGAATTCCCTGATTTTGACCTTCAGTATCACACTGTTAGGAAACTGTTTAATCTGTGGCATCTTCAGACCATCACACAAGTTTCATTTTGCACAGTGCATGAGCTACTTGTTTGCCAGTGATTGTTCCCTTAATGCAACCACACTTCCAGATGTGCAAAGAACTCTCAGTTCATTTTCCTCTGTTTGCAACAGTTTTGACTTGAAGATCAGTACTGATAAGAGAGTGGTGATGGACCAATCTTCTCTGAGTATACCTTATTAAAAACCAGTTCTGTAGGTACTCAAACACTCCGTTTCTGCAGTGGATAAGTTTACATATCTTGGAAGCACCGTCTTCTCCTGTGTTCTGAGTAATGATAAAATGACCTCGTGATTCTCTAAAGCCAGCACTCCTTTTGGAAGACGTCGATCCTCTGTGTGGAATTAGTCTTTCTATTAAGCCAACAATGTACAAAGTTGTTCTATATTCTCTGCTTTATGGATGGATATCACAGAAGAAAGCCTAGTCACTTTCATCTTAAAGGTCTTCAGAGAATTCTTGACATCCAAGGGCTAGATAAAGTTCCTGACAGTGAAATCCTGGAGCAAACACAGATGACAGGCATTTTTACAATTTTGGAAGAACAACTTCAATGGGCTGGCCATGTTGTCAGGATGTTGAATCACCATCTCTCAGAGAGTATCTTCTAGGCAGAACTTGCTGCAGGTGCTTGATTGTCTAGTGGATGAAAGATGTACTGAAGACGACTTTGAAAGAATTTAATATTGACTATGTCCATATGTTGGGAAGCTCTTATTGAAGACCAAAATGTATGACAAAAGGCTGTTAAACAGGGGCCTGAATTTTTTTTAATAAAGAGAATCAAGGATTGTTTAATTCAAATGGGAATGCAAGGACGTAAACATCCCAACAGTCCAATAAATACAGGAACTGCTAACTTGTCCCCACTATTCCTGATAAATCGGACAAAAATCATCTTCTAAAACAAAGGACGAGCTATGCATATATAGTTGTAGATACATAAGATCTCATGTGTCTGTCTTTGTCTAGAGATCCTTCCTGTAGTTATTTCTAATACTACTTTCCCTTTCTAACACTATTGATCTCAATTTGTCCTATGATCATGTTAGTTGCTTGCATCTCATTTTGTACTCTCCTATGGAAACACTATGTCCAGGCTGGACTGCCAACAGGAGTAGCAGACATATGAAATGGGTAATTGTCCCTGGGTAGTGCCTTAGCAGGCTGTGTGGAACTATAAAATATTACATAAGAACATAAGAACCCTGCTGGATCAGACCAAAGGCCCAGCTAGTCCAACTTCCTGTATCTTGCAGTGGCCCCACCAGATGCCTCTGGGAACACATGAGGCCACTAGATACCTGTCTCCTGATACCCCTCCCCTGCATCTGGCATTTGGAGGTACTGTACCTTCCTTTTAAGCCTGGAAATTATACATAATGGCTTGTAACCTGCAATTGACTTTTCCTCGAGGAATCTGTCCAATCCTCTTTTAAAGGCATCTAGGCCAGATGCCATCACCACATCCTGTGGCAAGGAGTTCCACAGACTAACAATACGCTGCATTAAGAAATATTTTTTTTTGTTCTCACTCTCCCAAAACTCAATTTGAGTGAATGTCCCCGGTTTACCAAATTACCAATTAGGCTTCCATGCATTTTTGGCTTTGTTATCCAAAAGCATTCATCATTGTCAATGCCAGTGGCATGTTCTGTGGCCATTTTATAATCTTCCTTTTCTTTGCAAAGGCTGGACTTTTGATCCTCAGTGTTGTTTCTTCCATAATCCAGTGGGGGGCAGCAGCCAACCACAATCTGTTGTGTGTTCTTCTGTTAAACGCCTGGAGTAGAAATCCTATAGATATCCTATCTGTTGTTTGCATATTTATTTGCATTTCTAGTGCAGCTTTGCCTCAGAAAGAGGACCAACAACAGCTGCATTTCAGTCAGTTCTGAAGAACTAAATGCATTTGCTTTTTACCGTCCTTATGGAAATAAAATTTCCTCTTAGACTGCAGCGGCACATGTCCACCACTAGAGAGCAACCTATATTCACAATTTTAATTGCATTACTATCTAACCTATTACGTGATGATTGAGCTAAACTGGTCCTACAGATTAGTCTTCAAATTGCTTCCTTACAGCTTGACCTGTAAACTGCTATTCTTGTAATAATACGGTGCAGATATCAGATGGGTTTATGCAGAGTGGCAGTGAATAAAAAGGTAACTGTAAGTGATGTTGCATGACCAGCCTTCACAAGTTAGTGTTTCAATGGTCTAACTTTGTAAGCATCAGTGTGGAGACACCACAGTATCAGTCATCATCCTAAAGGAGACCCTGAAGCCGATTTAATCAGAAAATATTTATTCCAAACTCTTTACAACTCATCTCTATCTTCCCGTCCCCACTATAGAGGAATTAACTCTCGCAAGTCATCTATAGCTGGGAAATGTGTGGTTGACTTCACCCCACCTTGCATTTGAGTAGTACAACAAATTGTCAACAGTCTACAACTCTCGAATGTCTTTGGCCAGCTGTCGCAGGTACATAAAATGTCTCTCCCTGATACAAATGGCGGTTGGGTCAGGCATGGTTCTGTAACTGGAGCAGGGTCCTGCTTCGTGCTTTCGGGTGTAACCCTCAGTTCTGTGGGATTCTCTAAAATCCTCTAGGATCAGTCCTTTCAGCAAAGAATAGGGGAGAATGGGGCCCAAAGGAAGAATGGAGCTGCCTATCCTGCATTTAGTGTGGGGTCATACTTCTCCCCACTCTGCTCTGGAGCACTGGCCCAATCTATGATTTCACTCTCTTCCTCCTCTTCTCCACCCACTGCCTTGAGTTTTTTGTCTGCCACCTTTTTATCCTCCTCTCGGCAGGAAAGCCTGCTGGGCTTTTCCCTGCCTTCCTCATCTTCCTGCCCCTTCTAGTCCCTCTTGCCTCTGCATTCCAGATGATAGATAGATCACTGTAGGGTAATACTTTGGAGAAGGGATCCACCCCGTGCCTGCCATATATCATTGGCAGGGACCCTTGGAGGGCAAACAAGACGTGGCAGATGACTCTTCTTGTGTGCCCAAGTTGATGTGCTCACACAGGGCTAAGGTTAGCCTGATGTAGTTGTCGTTTATTGCACGAACAACAGCAAACACAACAGAATAGTGGGTGCAGAAATAGATGCCTCTGAACCAGCATGGACTGACACATGAATAGCAGCCCCAGCAGCAATGCCTCCACCCATCAATCAGGAAATTGACAACACTCCACATCAGTTATGCATGGAAGACACCAATCAGTGCTGGACATTGGCTGAACTTCCCCAGGGTAGCCTAGGGATGGGAGACTGTAATGGAGGGAAGCATCTGAGAACTTCAGCCTCAACCTGCAAGGCTTGTTCTGAGCAGGATTGTTCACTTTCCCTTGAAATGATACCCAAAGTTGGCCCGCAGATGACTGAATTGTACAGGGAAGGAAGGATGAGCATTCCAAGCACCTAGCTGTGTGACCCAGCAGGCATGAATGGGGCTTCTTAGGCCCCTCAGGAAGGAAGGGTTATGCTTTTACACAAGCGTCCTCAGAACACTTGAAATAACACTGGGGTCCAGAGAAGGAAGGGAAACTCTTTTGCAAGGAGGAATGTGAGATACAGATACCAATAAAAGCAGTAATTAAAAAGTACCCACGGGAGGCAACACCAGGGTGTTCTAGTTGCCTCTCTGTGTGTGAGAAAAACAGTACAGCAGGAAATGTAAAGTGAGCTTGAGTCCTGCCAGCAGGAACCCCCTTTTTTGTGCTTCCTTATCAGGGAAAGGTTGCTATATAACTTTCAGAGGATCTGAAGGCTGGTAAAGTACTGTGTGATTTCTTTGTATTAAGGGGATCATGGGAGACACTCAGGGGCACATTTGCCTTTGCGTAAAAATTAAAATAAAGAAACTGCATCTTTTCATAATAGCAATCTGTTCTGTGAAGTACTAGTGGACATAGGAGCCATCCTGTCCCGCCTAGTGAGTGTAGCGTTCAGCCCTGCCCTCACCTGTCCGTCACAGCTGAGCAGTGGAAAAGGAGCCAATGAGTGAACGGAAGGTGGTGCTAAAGGGGGAGGGGCTTGGATATAAAGGGAGGTGTATGGAGTATGAGATGAAGAATGTGAGTCTGTGAGCCAGGAAGTCAGTGAGAGTAGGGTTCTGTGTGTCAGTGAGTTCAGTGAGTGAGAGAGATTGATTAGCAACTTGTGATTTGCCTATTATATATTACTGATCAAATAAACAAGTTTAACTTTCAAAGTAACACATGTCTCATTGAATAATGGGTATTGAAACAGCAATACCTGGTGGCAGCAACTAAGGAAGAAGAGTGAGCACCTCCTGGAGGCCTGAGATAATAGAGGCTTCAGCGTGCTCGCTACAGTGAGCACAACACAAGGCTACATGGTTTCATTGTTAGTTATTGTGGGAAATGATCAGGGGGAAAAAGAAGTTAGAACTACTCTGGAGGAATTGGTGAAGTTCTTTAATAGTATGTGCAGATTTGAGTTATATTGGTAGGATACAGACTGACAATGCCACACCATGAAGTTAAGGTGTTTTGGGAACTTTCAAGCCAGTGGCAATCCATAGAAGTTTGTAGCACAAACAGTAATTGTGTGTTTTGTTTGTTCAGTCATTTAGTCGTGTCCGACTCTTCGTGACCCCATGGACCAGAGCACGCCAGGCCCTCCTATCCTCCACCGCCTCTCCTCCTATCTA